>NW_009951800.1:214044-278176 GCF_000747805.2 Chaetura pelagica | reverse complement strand
GCTGTTACTTAGCCTTTGTTTTTTTGTCAAATGCAGCTAAAATTGCATACACAATCACAATCATACCTTTGCTCCCAAATTATTATGTATATATTTGACAATAGCAATTCTTACCTTTTGTCTTATGTTATCTTCAATAAGAAGTATGGTGACAATCAGCAAAAACTTGTGAAAGCAGAGTGACGTCCATCCAGCTTTTGAAAAATAAAGCTAAAGCCATACTGATGCAATTCAGCTTCTTTTCTGGAGGCTGACAGCTGTGTAAGATGCCTTTCAACACAGTGAGAACAAGTATTTCCCCTCCTGACTCGTACTGAGTAACCTGGAGATGTAATTTATGATGGATTCACAAACAAAATGGTCAATGGTTCAGTACAAACCAAACATAAGCAGACATTTCTAAACCCGTTCGTCATGCTGCTTACACAATCTGTTGATCCATTGAACAAATATATGTTGAAAGATTAGGCAGGAGTTGACTGCCATTCAGTAAGATAAATGTAGACTAGACTCATTTTCTGCCTGACTTAACACTTAAGGATTTGTATTAAAGGGAAGGGGGAGGGAATTCCAGCCACCTAGGTCTTTGGAATGAGATTACCCTGCCAAGGACCTCACACAGAGGTCCCTACCAGCCCTCTTTCACATCCTGAACCATCTGTTTTCTGAATAAAATTGCTAGGCAAGTGAACTGGTACTCAAGGAGCACTAATTCTCGCTATTCAGTTTTTTTTCTTGGCAGAAGAGAGAAAAGGCAGAAGGATGAAGTTGTATGGGGTACAATTTTAAGTTAAAAGCACTAGCTGTGCTTTCATTGTTATTGTCTTTGTTATACTGTTGTTTCACAAAAGAGTTGCAGGCTATTGAGCCAGAGAGAAAACTGAGGACCATTAAGTGGGGTAAATAATTCATGCTGCCTAGGGCAATTCCCTGGCATATCGTAGTCTTTACTCAGCTTCTTCTTAGTGACAGTCCCTCTGAAAGCAGCAGCTTTCCTTGAGCTGTGTTTCCTTATGTTTTGCCAGAAAAATCCACCACCAGAAGATATACTGCTTTTTGGCAGTTGTGTCCACCAAGGTTTTGGGTAAGTATGATTTGTTGAGATTAGAAGTAGTGCCCACTGCAAGAACAGCTTGTTTTATGACTCGTGTTTCCCAGGAGGCCTGGGAAACACTGGCAATCCTAACAAAAAGGGCTACTGAAAGTTTAGGTCAGTGAGCTGACAGAGCTCCAAGAGGTTTAAACTATCTCAGGTAATTCATCATCATGATGCATTTCCTCTTTTGACAAACCAAAACATTCCAACAAAAGAAGAAAGTTTCTCATGTCTTTTTATAAACTTCTGAGATTCAGTCCTGAGTATTTCAGGCAGGTCTGCAACAAAGCCCTGAAGAAACTTTGAAGAGACAGTAGATAAAGCTGATTTGTTAGGCAGACCTGGCTTTTAAAAACATATAATAGAAAATAGAGTAAAATTCCAGATTCACTTAAGTCAATGGAGATATATCAGCAAGTTTCATCATATGCATGTTTTCACAAGCTTACAAAAAACACTTTTCCATTGAGTGTCCGAAGTTTGAACCCTACATACATCTGGGAATTTGTCTTACTCTTAATGATTCCAGCATTATTCCAAGCTATACCAGGTATCTATCTTGTGCTCCTAGATCTCCTGGCAGTTAACTTACCCAGCACCTCAGAGCCTTTCATTTCTTGACTTAAACACTTGTAAAGATTTTGGGATAAGTGACAATTCTCTCAGCATCTTAATTCTAACCTCTAACTCCTGCTCCACTTCTCACACAAAACAAGATTTATCAGAAGCAGGCTGCTTATGGATATCATTACAACCCTTTTGCTTTAACATGCTGTTGGACCAACACTGGCACGTTCCCTTGGGTGTTGCACTACCTCACAAATAATCAGTGCCCATTTCCCTTCTGTTACAGAGAAGCTATTATTCAATTTAAATATTATAATTTTTTCCCAGAAAGAAGATAAAATATGCTTTATCTAGGCCACCTCTCTAACTTCCTCCAAGTTTAATTTACCTTTCCAAAGTAGATCCTGTGGTCTTCACCACAGTATACATTTCCATTTGTTTCAACAAGTGAAACAGGCAGCTAGTGAGGTGCTGATACCTACTGGACACTACTGTAATACTGAAAGCAGCACCTCAGAAAAGTGAGAAAGCCCATTGTATCAGATGCAGCACACATGGTCCAAACATTACTATGGCTGACTGTATCTCACTGTCTCATATGCAGACACTAGTTTCTGCATATTTAAGTTCACAGTCACTGTAGAAATTGAAGCATACTATAAAACAGAGATAGTTTTGCTTAAAAATCACCTGACACTGAAGATAACAAAACCAAGTATACTCACTGTTAAACATTTGATATTACCACATTATTTCTACCCCAATCATAATCTATTTCTTCTCTGATCTTTGACTTGCTGTTGTGGTACCATGTACATGGCAGATGGCTTATGTGGTCCTAGGTACTACCCAAGTACTTTATTTTTTAGCAGCATTGGTATCACAACATAATGCAATTCTGTCACAGAAATAAATCAGACTTTGGCCTGTTACTGGGCTGTGAACTAACTTGAGATGATGCTCTGCTGGATGACTATTATGATGCATATGGGGCACTCCAACTTTACACCTGGTATGTTCAAGGGCATTCAGTGTGAAAAAAATAGATAATAGCCAGAGTCTGAACTGGACTGCCAGATACCTTCAAAGACGATATGCTATACAGATGCTGCACTTATTTTGAGAGTGGGAAAGCAACTGCTTCCAGCATGAAGCAGCTTTTGTTAGCATCTGATTTTCTTAAGTAAGCAAATGGAAACTTTTCATGTTTTGTCAATAAATTAATTAATTCAAATTGGGTAGTTCAGAGGATACGATCAGTTTGTATGTCATATTTCTCTCCAGAATTACTTCCTCACCACTAAACAAAGATCAGGAAGAAAAAACACATACAACCTATTCCCTTCATATCCCTGCTATGCTACATTATAAAACATCAGCTGACTTACCTATGTCAGTATGTTTCCTGTACATTCAGGGAGTAGTCACACTATTTACTGCAAGCAACTTAGACAACTGAGAGCTGTCCACTGTAGGAGCTTATCTCATTGAAAATGGACAGAAATGAGTTCCTTCTTTCAGGAGAGATGAGACAGAGGGATGAAAGCTAGTTTTATTTTAAAAGTGACCAAAAAAAAAAAAAAAAAGAAAAAAAGAAAAAAAGAAAAGAAAACCTATGGAACAGCAACACCCAGAACTCTCTTTTCTGCCTTGTTCTTTCCCAAGTTTAAAAATAGACACTATACCTGTATAGATGTGTCAGTAAGTATCCTGTTATTGTCCCAGCATATGATTGTTCTTTTTCATTAGAAATTTGATTTTCTGTTTTCTCAGTGTACTGAGAAGTACATTTGACATTTGGGTGCACAGCAGTGATAGTTTTGCGTTTTCTTGTTTTTTTACTCAGATGGAATTTTTTTACATCACTAATGGTAGGCATGAGAGTTGCTTTAAGGTTCAAATTCTAGCAGAATTATTTTGTAAAAGAACATTTTATTTAGGTTTTCAGAAATGCTTCAGCTTTAGCCTATTTTGATTAAACAAGCAAATAAGAACACCTGTTCCAAATTTTGGGTAGTTTTTGCAAATCTTTGAAAAAATTAAAAATAAAATTCAAAACAATAAAAATGTACAGGAAGCAACAGTCTGGAAACACGGGTAGGCAAAAAGACATCTACAATATTGAAGACTAATGTTTCTTATTCAATAAGTAACCAGTCCATTTTAGGAGCAAGGCAGGTACCCTGGCTGAATACATTAAAACTACAGCACCATATTATCTGAACATCTACATTAATTCCAGATAGAAACAATGTTGCACTGGGCTAAGTAAAAAAAAAAATAAATTAAAACAAAAATGGCAGGAGGGAGGAGAGAGGAGAGGGAGGGAAGAGAGCGGAGAACTGTTGAACAGTTTAAAACTTTTTGAAAGAAAATAATCGGGCACTTGAGATTAGTTTGGCATCCCCAGGCCTTTTAACAAAGCTGCTAAAATTATACTAGAAAAGAAAGTTACAATATGGTTCTAATGAATTCACTGAAGACAGTTTGCATTTTAAAGAAAATATAAACTTGACCATCTGGATTAAGTTAGGGCAGATTGCTGAGTATTTTTCTTCTTTCAGTCCCACATATATGTCTAGCAACATCATATTTGGCACAGCAGTAACCTGTGGTAGGCTCCAAGGCTCTTTTGAAAACCTGCCGATACCTGCTTGAAACTTGGGAAATCGAATGGTAATCAATATGATAAGTAACAATGAAGGAAAGACTCATTTTATATTTTCTTTTGATTAAGACAGTCAGTACTACTGAAGATTCTTTCCTTGGTGACGTAACTTACACTCAGCAAGTAGCATCCACAGATAGCCAAGTCAATATATCAGATCAGTTAGTGTCTAAAAATGAGTGTGTTACCCCAAGAAAAAAAACCCAAGACAAAACGAGTACCTGCCCATAAGACACCTATTATTCATGAACTCCTAGGAGTACAAAACATGCACAGTTCAGAAAAACTTATGTGAATTCATCAGTTTCTCCACTCTCCCCATGGAGTGGGGAG
Organism: Chaetura pelagica; assembly: GCF_000747805.2. Taxonomy (NCBI): domain Eukaryota; kingdom Metazoa; phylum Chordata; class Aves; order Apodiformes; family Apodidae; genus Chaetura; species Chaetura pelagica. The sequence goes on along the minus strand of NW_009951800.1, from coordinate 273,512 downwards.
TCCCCATGCATGTTCCAGTTTTCACCCCTACTGAGTGAAAGGAGAATCAGACAAGCTATTTTTTTTTAAATAGAACTAACAAGCTACAATATAAAAAGCAACCAATAAAAATACCCAGACACTGCATAAGAGCTAGTCAGGGAAAAAAGGTTCAACAGCTTCTAAAGTAGCTCAGTTCTTCATTCAGCACAAGGTATTCCTCTTAACCAAACTCAGCAAAATTGTGTCAAATTTACAGCCAGATTACGTTAATCTCTCTAAAAATCCCTTAATATTCTTCAAGCAGTACCTTACATTGTACTCCATAAAGACTTCAAAGCTTTGAACACACTTAAATGCAACTTTTCAAGGATAAACATTTTCAAGGATAAGTTTGAAATATAGGAAGTTGAGACTCAAGGTTTTGCTCAGAGAAGGAATCCCACAGTGTTTTAAAATACCTGATTCAGCAGAAGGCAAGAACAGTACAAAACATGTATTTATTATGTCTTGAGAACACAGCAAAGGTTAGCCCTGCTTTCTGTTTACACTGCAGTGACCCCTGAAGCTTCTGGAGCAACTTGTTAAGCTGTGTCTACAAGCCACATTACACACTGCATTTCATCTGGAAGGCAACATTTTATCTTATCAATATCCACAGATAGTTTTTGATCTACAGTCATTACAATGGAAAAACAGTGTTTCTGCCTCACAGGAACCTTGCCTAACAATTGATAACTAGCAAACACAATCTATGTATCTCAATGGCATGGCACAGTACACGGAGTCTAACTGGACAAGAACAGAGTGAAGTTTTACAACAAAATCACAGAATGTTTTGGGTTGGAAGGGACCTTAAATATTATCTAGTTCCAACCCCCTTGCCATGCACAGGCACACTTCCCACTAGACCAGGTTTCTCCAAGCCCCATTCAAGCCTCTGCTGAGTATCTCCAGGGATGGGGCATCCCACAACTTCCCTTGGCACCCAGTTCCAGTGGGCGCCATCCTCACACTACAGAATTTCTTCCTAATGTCTAATCTACATCTATCCTATTTCAGCTTAAAACTGACTTCCTCATGCTATCACTAAATGCCCTTGTAAAAGGTCGATCCCCAACTTTCCTACAGGCCCCCTTCAAGTTCTGGAAGGTGCTATAAGGTTACCCTGGAGCCTTCTCTTCTCCAGGCTGAAGAACCCCAGCTCTCTCAACCTGTATAATATAAGAGGTGCTCTAGTTCTCTGATATCTTTGTGGCCTTGTGGTCCTCCTTTGGACTTACTACAACAGCTCCAGGTCTTTCTTGATTTGGTGGTTCCAGAAATGGACACAGCACTCTAGGTGGGGTCTCAGAGAGCAGAGTAGAGGGGAAGAATCACCTTCTTTGGTCTGCTGGCCATGCTTCTTCTGATACAGCCCAGGATGTGATTGGCTTTCTGGGCTGCAACTGTAGATTGCTGATGCACATTAAGCTTTTCATCCACCAACCCCCAACTCCTTCTCCTCAGAGCTACTCTCAATCCATTCACTGCCTAGCCTGTATTTGTACCTGGAATTGCCCTGACCTACAGGCAGGACCTTGCACCTGGCCTTGTTGAACTTCAGGAGGTTGGCATGGGCCCACCTCTCAAGCCTGTCAATGTTTCTCTGCATGGCTACCTTCCCTCCGGAGTGTTGACTGCTCCACACAGCTTGGTGTCCTTGCTGTCATCAGCAAACCTCCTGAGGGTGCACTCAATCCCACTATCTATGTCACTAACAAAGATGTTAAAAAGCACTGGTGCCAGCACCAACCCTTGAGAAATGACACTCCTCACTGGTCTCCATTTGGATTTTGACCACAACATTGACCACAACTCTTTGAGTGTGAACAGCCATCCAATTCCTTATACACCAAGTGGTTCATCCATTGCATCCATATCTTCCAAATTTAGAGACCAAGATAACATGCCAGAGAGTGTCGAATGCTTTGCAGAAGTCCAGGTAGATAACATCACTTGCTCTTGTCCACCAATGCTGTGACACTATCATAGCTTTAAGTAGCTGAAAAAAGGAGCAGGAGAGCAGTTCTCTTAGGAGCTTCTCTGGTCCATAACATTGCCTCTGGACACATACATGGCTCAGAGAGCACCAACAGTTGAGTGCTCCCAGCTTTTTCCCAGTAAATATGCCAAGAGAAGATGGTCATGTAAAAATTCCTGTCCTTTTGAATCTACACTTTGTACTATTATCACTAGCCAAACTCATTCCAGTACATATGATGATCCTGTGACCATTTGGGTTATACAAAGAGCTTTTAGGACAACTCAGAAACAATTAAGAACACATAACAGATTTCCAGTGCTTTTGAAGTCCGCCCAAGAATAAGTCCTTCTCCATAAAGTCAGTGCTGTATGCCAAGTGCTGTGCTTGCAGTTAAGAAGAAGTCATCTCAGCCACCACATGGGAGAGAGATTTATATACAGAAGAGATTTAACATTTTTCAAGGATGGAAACCACGACAGTATTTTAAAGGTATAAATTCATTCTTTATAACATGAAAGCAGAAAAAAGCATTGACAGGATTTTACAGCCCACTTGAGAATGAGTCATCCCCATGCAGGAATTACAATTACCATTTCTTTTTTCCCTACTTAAGGTTACCTTTTCCAGATCCTCTTATCCTAGCTGGTTACCACCTTCACTGCTGTCTCATCTCATGCTCGTCTAACCTCTTCTTCTATTTCACGCCACTTGTCTCCCAGAACTTAAGATGGTTGGCGATATACCTTGCCATCATTAGTGAATGCAAGTTATCACTTGTCCTACTCCAGTATATGATAAATACATTATAAAAATTGAGCAAGGACTCAGAATAATGAAGAGGTGGAAGACAGTCTCCTCCCTCAAAGAGTCCTGGGCAGAAATAACAGAACACAAATCATGGTGCCCCATCAAACTGCTTCTGCGTGTCAGTGCACTGCACAGCCCTCTGGACTACACAAATAGAGGAGCAGAGGCAGCAGTCCTTATTCTGACTGGATTTTAAATTAAAAAAAAAAAAAGTCATAATGAGAACAGTTAGGCACTGAAGCGTGTTCTTCAGAGTTCTTGGAGTTATGCAAAACTCAATTGGCCAAGCCCTAAGCAACCCAGCTGAACTTTGACTCTATGCCTGTCTGAGCAGATGTTGTGCAAGACATACAGATATTCCTTCTGATCTAAATTTTACTTGGTGATCCTATGACACAGACTGCCTGAGAATTTCCAAGCTAAATCAGTAACTTTGACAACCACTGACTTTGTGGGAAAACAAGCTAGCAGGCAGTCAGAAGCTTTTATAATAAACATCAACATAAGGATTCTGTTTCCTCCTTGGTTTTACTGAAGTGGTCATGAAAGTCACTAGGAAGGAAGACGAGGATATGAAGCTAGAGGCCTACATTAAATAAATGAGGTAGTTTTATGGGACAAACACAAGTGGCTGAAAAAATAACCAGATTTTAGCAAAGGCTGGCATAGATGTATAATTGAGGACAGCTATGGTGTATGTGCATGTGTTATGTTCCCCTTGGTATAGCAAATAAGTGTACTACCTTAAGTGAAACACTTGCTGTTGGGTTTGGTTATTTTATTTTTTTTTCCAACAGATTTCCAACTTCATGTCTGAACTGGTAGTTACAGGACAACCTCCCCCCACTTGCAGCAGGAAATCAAGCACATATTGATGGCACAATGTGAGATTTATTGCAAAACTAAAAGAAGTAACAAAACAGCTCCTTCTTCCCATACAAGATACTAAACATAGTAGCCTCCTGAATTTCCAAAGACCAGCAAATTGGTATTTCATATTATTTCTAACTAGTTTAATGTAGAGGTCCCTCCTGATTTACAAATTCATGCAGAATAGTACAGCAGCCCAACCCACTCATCACACTGCTTCCTCAGGACTGGGTAAGAGAGAAATGGATGTTCTGCTTATGTGCAATCCCAAAACCAAAAAAAAAATCCACAGGAAAAAAGAGTAGGAGAGATACAGATGTTAGGCAGGCCTTTAAAATCCTCCCTATCTCTGTTTAGACATATTAAAAAAAGAAATGCTTCCTTTAAAAATCTCAAAACTGCAGCAGAAAATAAATCAGCAAAAGTAAGATCAAAGTAAATTTCTTCTAGAAGGGGAAACTTAATTGCTGTGTGACACTTAGACAACTGTTCATAGCTGAAGCTGTTTTTATTTGTAACTTGAGTTTCTTCACATAGGCATAGCAGCAAGCTACCTCCCAAGGAGCTGGAGAGACAGTGAAAAAACTGGCAATGTTTTACTTTCGATTGATTGTCTTGCTTAAGGCATGTTTCCAGGCTTTGGATGAAAGCATGGGAAATTGCTATGATAAGCCTCAGACTTCAAAGCAGTAGCGTAGGGGGAAGGAAGATACTTTGCTATAGCACATATAGTGGAATGTTTCAAAGCAACACAACAGAAGACTACTCTGTTCCTGACAACAGATTCTGTCACTGTATATGAAATTAACAGAATCCCCACAAATATAATACCCACCTTTAAGGATTTCTGTAGCACAAGAAATGAGACAGTGATTTTGAACAATACCTGCAATTTTCTGTATTATTTGCCAGTTTGCAAAGATTAGAGAGAGAAGTATTTTCAGTAGGATAGCCAAAGGAATTTATTTTTTTTTGGAGGTAAATACCATGCAATGTTCAGCACTTTATGACACTGGACTGTATTAGTTGCAAACAGGAGCTATTTATGTCATATTATAGTTGCTCATGCTGCAAAAGGCAGAGGCTTCACCGGGGCAAATACTTTATGTGTTTCTTGCCCTATATGCAGGTTCCAAAGTCTCCAGCATGACTGATTAAGAGTTAATCATTAACATATTTGCACTCGGAATTTTCAGTCTTTTCAACATAAACATGCACTTAAACAGCAACATGAAATTCCTTGTAAGTAAGGTGTTTTCCTGGGAACAGAGAGGAGGACCTCTAATGGTACCTATATGCAGCCTATTTTCATTAGAACAATTCCAAGCAAGCAGACTCAAACCAGAACATCGAGGTCTCTGCCAAAAGCACATTACACTTTAACTAGTTTAGCCATCCCCTGCTTGGATAAGACCATTTCTCAGGAACTTAGCAAATATGCAAATAAATATTTGCTTGGATATTTGCTCTTCCATTGCTTTCTTTCCTGAGGGTACTAAACAAAAATCATAACAACCAACAGCATTTCCTGGCTTTTCTGCTTTTGGTTCATAACACCAATGTAATATTCCACACAGATCTCCTCAATCAAGTATAGACTTCTCTTACCTTTCTAGTGTTACATCTTCATTGCTGCTCAAGTGTGCTATTTCTAATACATCTCCATTTCCTCTATAAATGGAAAGGTCTTCCCTGCTGGCAGAAAAATAATGTTCCTTTACAATCCAATCCACAGTAACCTTCCTTTCCAGTAAACAAGCCCCAGACAAAGCAGTTCTTCTCCCTGGCTGGAAGAGGCCGCAGAACCAAGGTGTACAATTCCTTCCCCTCAGGTGCTTCAAATCTGCTCCAGAGCAGCTTGCTGCAGGGAAGTGAGGGAGATGACAAGTTCGCTGTTAATTTAGCAGACACCCCAGAAGTGGGAACAGCCACAACAAGCCAAACTCTTGATGCCACCCCACAAACTCCTCTCTTCCAGATCTTTTTCTTCACTTGCCCCATGACCATCTTGGACAAGCTTAGACCCCAAACAACACTTAGTGATCGGGTTGTAAATTATTAATTCATTAATTCATTAGCCCATCCTCATCCACAACACGTTTATTTATACTGCATTTTTTGATCCAAATTTCCCACTGCCCACACCCTGCACCCCTGAATTTGCCCCCAGTAACCTTTGTCCTATCAGGCTCCAAATGCCAGTCCTTCCTCAGCCCCTTCTCCAACACCTCAGGCCCTTCCCTAGAAGCACTGCAGCTGGATGGGCAAGTGGGAGGCCATACTATACCCCAACCCCTTGTGGTATACCACTGCTCAATGCCCCCTTTCCCCCACCCCCAACATTACTAAAGGTCCAACCAGAAAACGGTACATGTGCCCCTCCAAACCCTTGCTGGCCCCATCGTTGAGGCCATGTGCTCTACCAGCCTCTCCCACATCACAAACTGAGTGCTAATGAGAAAAACCTGGTCAAAAGCGAGGCTTTGGACTTAGTCTTGGCCCTGCCTATTTCATCCTTTGTCCCACACTGTTCCAGCACTGAAGGCTGTGGTCATGCCATATACCTGATAGTGTCCTTTTATAAGCAGAATAGAGTATATCAAAAAAAGCTTTGGGATATTTCCTAGAAAAATAAGCTCTTTGGCTAACTGGACCAAACACTGCCGGATTTGCCTCACAGTGTTGGGTTCTTAAGAGCAAATGGTAGGAACTAGGTTGGTTTACTCTCAGCTGGAGTATCATAAAAGTACAGTACAGAGAACAGGAATGCTCAGATCAACTATTTCATAAAAATTAAACACCCAGTGGAAGGCAATGATGGATAGTTTGGAAAAAAAACAAAACACACAAAAAAGTAAATTGCTTCAATGAATGACTGTGAATATTATTCTGGGTACAATGAGCTATTCATAGTTGAAAAAGTTTTTGCTGGGGCTAGGCAAAATGACACCAGCAAAACACTTGATATTCAACAGGATACTGAAGTAAATTGGAACCATTTGATGACATTTGGAATATTGGAAATTTTAACAAAGATGGGCAAGAAAAGCTGCCATTTCCTAGTATGGCAAGTGAGAAGTGTTACACTGGAAAGGATAATAAATAAATAAAACCCAAGCCAAACTGATTAAAAAACTCAGATTTTGTTTTTCTGATTTGTTATTTGCTGTATTTATGCAAAATATAAAACATGGCCTGAGCATACAAAGACTGACCAGAGCTTAGAACAAACACTCTTTGAATGAATTACAGAAAAAAGAACGCAAGGACAGCTGAGTGCCTTTTCTTTTGCTGGAACTCGTAAGTTTTCACAGGATGAAGGGTGCTACTTATGGCTTGCACATCTTTTCCAATCATTAAGCATTGGATGAGAACTGGTTTGTCTGTTGTTTTTTTCTCCACCAACACTCAATTGCTTGGTAGCAGCCAACTACCCAGAGCAGCATTTGGTGCACTCCAAATCCCTCACTGCCCAATCTGAATTTTTGTTATTTTCATAACAAAGCAAGAGCTTGCAACTTCAAATTCATGAAAAGAAGCTTCTGCTTTTCATACAAGAATGATTTGTTACCTTCTTCTCTGCATAGAATAATGGGCTTCACCTCATTAAAACCAGATTAGGCATGCAGGTAACAGTCTTCATAATCCCATCAACAAGGAGGAACTAATCTCTAGATACTATACCACTCAATTTTGTTTGTTGTTAAAAGAGAAGTGATATTCAGTGATTATACAGGGCAGATTTTCTGTGTTCTCTAAATGGGGCAGATTTTCTGTATCCTCTAAATGTTCTTTGCTCATTACAATATAAATGTTGCACTGTACAAAACCCCCCACATTTGTTACTAAATTGCAAGGTTTATTGTGAAAATTAAATTAGTATGTAATGCCTTGGAAGATGAACAGCTATTGTAAATACAGAATAAAGGCTCAGGCAGCATAGCTCTTCTGTTTCTGTATTTGTGTTTTACAAGAAAAGACACATAGCACTAAACTGCATAACTTCCATAAAAGGTACTGTAACTAATCTATACAGACAACGCCTCAACAAATTAGCATTTCAGATTGACATACGTGGGCATGCATGATTATAAGAATTTAAAACAGGGGACCTGAGAAAGGGGACCAGAGAGCCCTGTAATATGAAATGCTCTTGATCCCCTTCAGCTGTGCTTTGAACTACGAGGAGTACCTGTTATGTCATGCTACCCTATGCTCAGCTCCTCTGCTGCAGCTACATGTGACAGGCCACTGATTTTCTCTAATCACTTTTGTGAGTGTTAGTAAGCCTTGTCAGCTCATTTACATCAGTGGACACTAATACAATAGGAAATTAACATACTGATTTTACTCCGATCCCTGGGCAACTGCCAGTTATCAGTAGCTCTCAGCTGAGTTTGAAAATGGCAATGTTCTTGGATTGCAAAATTACTACTTCCCTGCTGCTGCCCTCCTCGCACTCACTTCTTATCATCATTCTGATTCACCCACACATCTCCCTCAGGAGGATGTGAACCAACTAAGTACAAGTGCAAGCTCAAGAAAAATGTTGGCATTTATCTTTTTTTTGTTACAAAATACTTCTATGCATCCCCTCTCTCAGGGCTCACAGAAAAGTTGACTGTTACTGAAAGGCCCTATAAAACTTGAGGTAAAGCACAAGATTAGAAAGGTAGCTCCAGTAGATATGACAGAGGACAAAACTCATTGCATATGTCACCATCAAGATCATATGGGAATTTGTTTAAACAAGACACAAGTTTCCTAGTGGCAAGTACTTTAATGCTAAAATCTATCAGAACTAATGTGTGTTCCACAACTTTTACACTCAGCAGTAGTCGGCCCCATGTCACTGTAACTGCTCCAAAATCAAATGTTTCTTGTGGATATACACAAAGAATGATACAGCCAAGAAATTGTTCCCTGTGACCAAGAAGAAGCAATTTTATATATATATATATATATGTACAATTATTATTTTTTTATATTAGCCTCATAAATTATCTTTTGGTTTTGTCACTAAACCTTTGCATTTCTTCTGTACTATCATCATCTAGATACGTGGTGGCTTTTGCCCATTTGTAAAATTAAATCTCTGGATAGGACAAACATTTCAGCTTCCAGCTTCCAACAGGAAGGAGCGAGGGGCAGCAAAAACTATCACTAATGCTTAAACCTCCTGGAGCAGGCTGGCTACAAGCATAGCTAGGATAATAATTTGTTCCCTCCTTCAACCACTCATAATACAGTCTTTATTCAGCAAATAGCAAAGTCATTTCACACCATGCCAAAGGTCAGATTTTGCTGTATTAATAGCTTGTGTATATACACAAAGAATGATACAGCCAAGAAATTGTTCCCTGTGACCAAGAAGAAGCAATTTTATATATATATATATATATGTACAATTATTATTTTTTTATATTAGCCTCATAAATTATCTTTTGGTTTTGTCACTAAACCTTTGCATTTCTTCTGTACTATCATCATCTAGATACGTGGTGGCTTTTGCCCATTTGTAAAATTAAATCTCTGGATAGGACAAACATTTCAGCTTCCAGCTTCCAACAGGAAGGAGCGAGGGGCAGCAAAAACTATCACTAATGCTTAAACCTCCTGGAGCAGGCTGGCTACAAGCATAGCTAGGATAATAATTTGTTCCCTCCTTCAACCACTCATAATACAGTCTTTATTCAGCAAATAGCAAAGTCATTTCACACCATGCCAAAGGTCAGATTTTGCTGTATTAATAGCTGCTCTGGGAGGATCAGTGTTGTGCTATCTTACATTTTTTTCCAGAGCCTGGAGATGCAATTTCCTACAATCTGCAGGCAATTTCCCACCAATTTTCTTGGGGAGCTAACAGGCTGTGACAGGAGATGGAGCTAGCAAGCAGCAGGCAGTTTCAGAAAAGACAAATTGCATCTCTGCCACCTAACTGAGTAATCTAGAAAGATGGAGTTTATAGCTTTGTAGTGTTACTGGGCCCCATGCTAAGAGCAAATCATTCAAGCTGCTATCTGAATTTCATATTCTTCTCCTGAATTTGTTATCCCCACATATCACTTTGTAGCACTTTTTCTATAAACAACAGTTAAACACAGATAATATATGATTACTAGTTTAACAGACTTTTAACTAGACAAGCTTTGCTAAATGCTATTCAGACTCAGAAAACAGAGTAATACACAGTCTCATTGTCAAATGGTGATTTTCATACCTGTCAAGGTACAAAGCAGATGCCTACCTACAGAAAGAGAATGGTTTGTAAGCTCGATTCAAATTACGCAGTGCAAACCATAGGAACATTAAAAAAAGCCACTACACTGAGCACAATTATTGTGGTAATAAGTCCCACTGGTTACATATAGTACAAAATGGAAACATAAAAAAGACAAACATGACTGGCAAGTTCTCTCTCTACTCTAGCAGTGCTTGAAACCTAAAAAGTTAAATTCAAGAGGCTAAAATCAGTTTAAAACCATCCATACAACCATCTACATTACAGATTTAAAATTATTTTGTTAGCAAAACTAGTAAAGGTCTAAGAATTTATCACCATACCCACTTTAGTAGAAATTAAACTGATTTAAAGTTGCTAACCCTCATGTAAGATATATATATATATAAAATAATGATAAAAAAGACAAACATGACTGGCAAGTTCTCTCTCTACTCTAGCAGTGCTTGAAACCTAAAAAGTTAAATTCAAGAGGCTAAAATCAGTTTAAAACCATCCATACAACCATCTACATTACAGATTTAAAATTATTTTGTTAGCAAAACTAGTAAAGGTCTAAGAATTTATCACCATACCCACTTTAGTAGAAATTAAACTGATTTAAAGTTGCTAACCCTCATGTAAGATATATATATATATATAAAATAATGAATTAAATTAAATTATTCAAAGGCACATAATACTAGCAACTATTGCAAGTTATATCTGTCACTGTACTTTCCCTTACTATTGCAGCAAACCCAGGGGATAAATACTGTAAACACATCCTATTACAGAACCCTGTATATCTGTATGTTTTTCTTCAAAACATAGAAGAACAAGTTTCTAAAGGCATGGAAATTATTAAAAACAATCAACTAGATTCATGGAACTATTATCATTAGCAAAATTTGCAAGGTTAATATTTTTCCCTCCCTCCAGTAAGAATAAATTAGGTAGAGAAAAAACAATCCCATCTAAATTATTGCTGTCCACTGAGAGACAAAATTAGTACCGAGATGTATAAAAATTTACTATAATTCAACCCTAAGGATTTTTTTAATTGTTTAAGTAATGAAAAAATGTAAAATTACAGTGAACAAAGTATTGAAATATTCTAACATGCATTTTGAATCTCTCACATTTAAACCACTTGTCATTAATATCCCCATTTCATATTTGTGTTTTTTAATAAGTTACAGATAGATAAAATACTGAAGAACCAGGCAGAATTATAAATAAGAGTACCAGGTCAATAACTTGCTCTCAAAGAAGAGTGTCTACTTAAACAAATAAAAAAGCTATGAAAACCATTCAAAAAGCACAAGCACTTCCTTAAACAGATACACTAATGAAAACACAAAAGAGCCTCAGGAGTCGAGATTCTTGAATTCAACAAAAGAAAATTATTTCTCTATACAAGTCTATAAACTTCTTGAAGTACACATTAAAAAACTCAGTTATATCATAGATTAGTTAATATTTACTCAACTGCTATCAGAAATACATCTCTAATAAATAACAGCCAGAAAGACAGAGAAAGGTAGAAGCATTATGTGTGTATAACACATTAAAACATGTCTAGAGGACCAATACATATTCAGGAGGAAACACATAGGAGCACAGTACTAAACTGGTCCCTGTATGAAAAAGAAACTTAAGCCGGGAAGTAAATTTAAAGTGGCCACCAAAGTTGAATCACTCCAAAGTTTTGTTGCATGCATGGCATGCTAAGCAAATACCAAACTGACATTAAGGTAACTCACATACTTAACAGCAGCATTTGGCTGAATAAAATATTTTGAATTTGCAAAGACACCATTGTATATTCACTTGAAAACAGATTAAGAAAATACTCAGGTGCAACTGCAAAAAATAACAATAGCAGATTAGTTTTTAAGAATAAAAGGAAGTTTTGTTGCTTTCCAAAATATCTTGCTACAGCAAATCATAAAAAGGTTATTAACTTATCGTAAGTGCAGCAAATTTTTAAAGTAATGGGGTAATCCACTGTGGATTTCTGTAAGGAAGTGGGACAAAGACTGAAATGAACAGATGGATTTTATTTTAAACTAATAGGCTCACTGCCAACAAAGTAACAAGTGATTTCTAAGTTTCCCAGCACTGTGGGTTAACTTCCATTTATGACCTCTTAATTCTGCTTGTTAACTTTTTTCAAGCTGCCATTAAAATCAGTCCTTGAAGAAAAAACAGCATTTATTATTTGCAGTTACAAACTATCATGTCCACTTTCTATGCTAAAGCCAGAGTATACAAAAGGGATAATGATAACAGTATGTTTGATTACTTGATCTCCAAACTATACGTTAGCCTCACTTCTAACTCATTCTTGGTACAAAACAGAGATATAAATGACATTCAAGAGATACTTTTGTACTGTGAATGTGGCAAAGGCAATCCTTGCCAAGCTCTATGAAATCACAACTGTCTAATGCTTCTTGCAGTATATCTTCTATGAATCAAAATAACCTGACTAAGAAAAATCACACAAGAAATTTTAAGAGAGGAAAGATCCCAAAATTTTAGTTTTACCTCCAGAAACCATCAGACAATTTTTCTGTGGTGAGTCAACTATACCAACAAGCAATTCCACAAACAATAAAAGTATGAGTATGGAACAATGATGCTATCTTAACTCTGGGTGCTTGCCTCAGAAAAGGCAATTATCACAACATACAAGGGCTGATACTATCTGTGCAGCTATCCACTAGAAGATTCAATCAGGTTTTCCTGCAGTCCCCAGGAAAATTTCACTAATAGACTTGTTAGCAAGAAATTTCTTACTAATGCACAAGCCAAAAAAAGGTGCAGCCTGTTGTTTAGCTTCTAGGAATGAACTGTAATAATGGGCCCGGTAATAACAAACATGGAGGGGGGGGGAACTCAAAACCCCCCCTCTGCTTAGATTAGAAAATTGTAACTAACACTGGTCCCCACACAAAATTTTTTTTGGTATTCAGTTTTTGGATAACAGGACTTTAGCTCCAAGGAAAACATAAATCCAACTCTCTCAATAATTAATATGCATCTTTAAGAACATTCTGCTCTCTGAAAATAAGTTATTCATTTTTCTTATTTTCCTTATATTCAATTTATAGATTTTTTTAAAATTAAGAAAAAATGAAACGGATCAGCAGCAAAAAAACACAAGCATACCCACGTGCTTAAAGTATATTCAAACCAGTTTTTGCTAGTTTAGAAAATGCTTGAGGGTTTGACCTCTCCTGTATACCCAAACAGAAATTCTGAGAAAACTCCCCAGGAACTTCAGTAAACTAGACCCATAGGGCAGATTTTTAAAGCACTCAGTTCCTACATGTCTGGTTTCCCTAGCAAAATCTACCACACTGCGCTAAGCACTTAAGCTGCAATGGGACATCGGGGAGCATATTGCTGAAAATGGGATTATCAAGTGCTGGAAACCTGATCCTGAGCTACAAAAATATTAGGTAATGGGAAATGTTGAGAACAAGCTGTGATTTAACTCTTTTTCCTCTTAGGATTAGATGACTGCTTATGGATGTCAAAGAAATGTCCACTTCCAGTTCCAATACACAGCTCCAGGTGTCCTTAAGATATTATGAAAAAATATTTGAACAACTTTACTGAGAAACAGAACTCATTGAAATTGCATATTGGAACCTCATTCTACATGAATTTTGTAGATTACATGTTAGACTACCACTAAAATGTATGCAGGTGTAAGTTCCCATTTTCTCTCATCCCTCTATGTATTCTCTGCTATGAACTCATTCTTTCATTCTGGTGTTCATCAGGTCCTACTCTGCACTGGTTCACCTGTGCTATTCTGTAATATGACACCTCTTTCTGGCAGGATACCATGACTCAAAATCTTGTCAAGACCCACGTTCTTACATTCTTTCTCTGCCCTTGAGCCAGTCCAGCTTTTTCAGTGAAGTGGCATAACGGGTAAACACTTTATCAGTAGCATGAAATATTAATTCAGTACTCTTCCTTAGCCTGAAAACATTTAAATCCACCTTTCTTAATCATCAGAATGGTGAAAATTCCCCCTTGACTCAAAATTGCACTAGTATGATAGAAAATACAAAGGACTACTCTAAATAGATTGCTTGATCCCACAGGTTCATGAGTGGGTTACAGTCTTTCCATAAAATAAAACAAAAAGAAAACAATAAAAAAAACCCCTAAACAAACAAAACAAAATTCAATTTTTCAGTCTGGGTTTAAGTCACGTAAGTAACTTAGAGACTTCTGAAAATTCTACCTGCATCACCGATGCAAAGATGTGATAGAAAAATTATGGTCAATTGCTTATTCACCAAAGTATGCATATGTCTAGATGACAGATTCTACTTTGATATTTATACTAAAAAATAGTGCTATTATTTTAAGTAAATGAACTTCATAACAATCTGATGCTCCCTACTTCCTTTAAAATAACAAGTTTTTGAAATGCCAAATGAGTTTAAAAGAATTAATGCAGATAAAAATTCTCTCTCAGGGACCAGCTGCTTCTGGGCTGATGCGGGGAAACTTTCTTTGCATGAAACAGTAATCAATAAGAGGTACTCAGACACACTGACAAATGCACTGTGTAGAATAATATCCTTATTTTCTGCACAATTGATTTATAAAAGGTTATGCCTAGTGCACATAAAAATATACATATTAGAGCTGGCAAAGGATTTTGTTCATTTGAATTGATATTACCACAAACCTCCTCTTCATCAGCTATTCTTTTACTGACAACCAATACGTCACTTGTATGGACTCCCTGCTTCTATCTGGCACTAGTGCTTGCCAGAATGGCTTTCAGACATTTCTGAATACTGAGGGCCACCCAGCAAACAAAGACAGTCCCAGAAAGGGGCTAATCAAAGGAATCTTTTAGGACTGTAATTAAATGGACAAAAAAATTTAAAAAAATTAGTTACCTACACCATAGTTGGTGCTGTACCTTTGTCCCTTGTGCTTTTCCACTACCTTTTCCATTACTGCTGATCTGGGCCAGCCTGTTTCTTCATTCAATATGAAAGAATCTCCACCCACTATATTACACAGGGCTGTAAGTACTTACAGAATTTTTAAGCTCTACAAGTTTTAAATATTGTAGGCAATAGTGTGAATAGACATGCCAAGATTTCACCAAATGCTTCTTTTTACTAAAAATTATATCTGCTGGTGGAGAAGGTTTTACTGTTCGAGAAATGAAAAAAGTTTCATAAACCCTAAACGAAATGTGAAAGAAAAAAATAAGATGACTATTCTATGATGCATCCCCCAGTTTTCAGACCCAAGGCTTAAAGTAGATCTTGTTGGGAAAGAAAACAAGTAATTTCTTAATTACAACCAAGAAACATATGGTACAAATATGATTAAATTCATTCTCATGCATAAATAATATCCAATTCCACAACCGCTCTGACTCACTGTGCATCTAGAAGTTAACAAGAAAAGACACGTTATTTCATTATTTTACTGACACTATTATTTTGAACTTCCTGCTGCCAAGAAAATGGTCTTACAACTACCGAATATGTCACAAATTATAGCAGATCCATTATATACATGTTTATATCTTTTTTAAAGTTAGATGAATGTATTAGAACACATGCATTCTTGGTTCCTCTGATACCAACTTTTAAGAAAGGCAAAAGAACACCTATTAAGTAAAGGCCCAGACGATGGTAGTTTGGAAGAAGCCCAAATGTTCCTAACTACAGCAAATTTGCCAGTGCCATAAAACAAAGTAAATGATCGTTGGCAGTCAGACGTTCAGAAAAACTTCAATATGAAAACATGGTCAGTGTAAAAATCAAGTAAACTAGCACATACTCTGTTTTTAAAACTTTCCTTTTTTAAAATGGCATAGCACTTCACAGTATTTTAATGTAGCAAATATAATTTTTTCCTGAAATAGCCTGGTAATTCTGCTTTTTGCCTCACTATGTGTGAAAGGAACATGACCAGCAGCTAAGCTGGTCTGTCATCTTCAGAACACAGAAATAGACAAAGATATAGACACATACGAATAGAACACCAATTTTAAATGTCTAGGAAACCAGATAATTCTGAATGGTTAACATTTTAACATTTTACATTCCAAAGGCAAAGTTAATGTATTAAGGCTATTACAATTCTGGATGTTATAAAATGGTTTCAGTAGAACAGTCATGTAAAAAGAAAAGAAAACTGATGTCCCTTCAGATTGGCAATTGAGAGAAAATTGAGAAGTTCCCAAATGAGAAGTTCCCTATCTAGCCAAGACATCTCTCTGTCAACCTTGTTTCTTCCCAGTTACGTGTTTTTGAAGGAGTGGGCAAACAGGTCAAAAGCAGCTCTTCACAGGTAAGTTTTAACCTGTCTGCTAGTTTGTGTAATCCAAGTTGTTTGTTCAAATATATCCTTCTGTTCATCTGTACTCTTCATTAGCAACAGAAATTCTAATTACATTACAGAATGTAAACAGAAATTCTAATTAAGATTACAGAATGTAGGAAATGTATAGCCCTGACTGGTGCAATAGCTAAGTATGTCTAGCAAAGAGTGGTAGAACTCACTAATCTGAAAAAACAGTCAGAATAAAATGTACACATTCTCTCGTCATCCTTTTCTCTTAAGTACACTAAGAAAATGTGATTTGTAAATGCACAGCTTTGGTAACTGGCTGCTTAGCATGGCTCTTCACAGATGTCCTACACTGATGCAACAGTTGAAAGAACTCAGACTGCTCAGTGTGAATACATAGAGCCTATAGGCCTGTGTAACACGGGACACTCAGGAAAATGAATTCTAATTAATCTGTACAGTGGATTATTTAAAAATCAAAATATTCATTTGTCAATATTCTCACAAGAAATCAAGAAGCAATTTTAACTTAGTTTAGGTTAATTCACTTCACTTGCATCCCTGCAAGTTTTTAGCATTAAGTGATCCCCTGTAAAAGTCACACTTTTGGTAATTTAATTAAATTTACCTGAGTATCTAAGTATAGATAAGATATTAAAAAGGAAATGGTCATTAAGCACCACTTGTCTGTAAAATATGAAGAATGCAACTTATATAGCTTTGTTTAATCACAGCCATCCTCAGTTAATGAATGAAGGCTCTGATATACTTAGTCGAAATGTAGTCTTGCATGAATTCTGTTCAGCTAGGTAAGAAAGGAGAGGAAGTCATCTCAATGACCAAATGAGTTATGATCAGGCACATATTACTGTATCTGCCAAAAAACATATATATGGGACATCAGAATAAGCTTAAAATAAACTGCACAACTTTATGAAATGTTCAATTTTTATATTTACACTATAATTAGTACAAAATTGTCTTTTAAGTTTTCTGTAGCACAAGACAGTACCTACTGGACTTGATACTCTAATATGTCAAAACAACTACTTTGAAGTATGAGAAAGGAATCCAGGAAGAGTTATAAAGTAAAAGACACCATTTTCAAACTATACATAGTGTTTGCTTTTGCTTCTAAAAAGGTACTTATATCCCCAAAAGTTTTTTAATTTTAAATAAGCAGGGTGGTCTAGAGGGAATGGAGGGTAGATGGGAAGACTGGTTGTTGGTACTAAAGCCTTTACTGTAATAAACTAAATATATTTACAATTTATACAAATGTTTGACCTTCAACAAAAATACAAACATATCACAAGATGCAAAACCAGGGAACAAGTTCATCTGAGACACGACAGCTCTACACAGGACAGAATGCAACTTGAACTGCAAGGAACAAAAAGATATTTATCCCCCGTATTCAGGCAATGAGAACAACTTGCATGAGGTCATGAAGAAAGAAAAAAATAAAAGGCTCCAACATTCTTCAGTAGACTCGGCTTTTAAAAACTATTTCAAAAACCTAGGCTACATCTGTCCATTTTGCTTCTGTGTTCCGTTTGGTCCATGTAGCCAATATTTAGTTGCTGGATGTTGCCTTCTGTTTTGAAAACTCGGAGTAGTTTCATGGCAAGGTCTGGAACCTCAATACTTTTGTTCTTTTTTAAAAGGCAAACCCTTTCTACTTCTACAATTAAGAACAATTTTGGTCCAGTTCAACTTCTAAAAGTTTTATCCCCATCATAGTTTTCAGTAGATAACTTCATAGACTGTAGCCTTTTTGTCTCCAGAGCCAGTGACTATGTACTTATCATCCACAGAGATGTCGCAGCTAAGCACTGACGAAGATTCTTTGGACTAGAAGAAAAATAGAAATATATTACATCATTAAAAAAAAAAGCTACCCTTACCTCAACAACCCATTTTGGGTAGATTACATAGGTGAAGATATCTTAGTTCACTCTTAGGACTCAGGGTGTTCTAGCATTGTTCTTTAAAAGCATCATCATACTCACTTGGAAGATACTGGCTCCATAAGGAGTCCTCCATGCATTAAGAAGGTTATCTTTCCCAGTACTCACAAACCATTTACCTAGAATATAAAACAGAAGGACTATGGAAATATTTTAAACAGATATCTGACAGACTTTGGGTTTTAAACTCTCATCTATGAAATATGTTAACTGATTACCATTATGAAAGCTCTTACCATTAATCCACATAGTACTTTTGTTTACAATCAATGTGGACACTCACGCTTTTGCATGTTATATTTTAGGAAATCCCTAAACTTTCTAAGTAGAAATGGCTTTTTTTACACTTGAATCAGCCCATACAGCAGCCTTTTGAAGAATGTATGGATATTTGTAGATAAGTGCATTTGAATTAAGAAAACAGAGATATTTACGCACAATTAAGAAACTGATAAATGCATTTTTATTATCAAATGAGCTATGGCTATGTAATAACTAATCAGTGAAGCATGAATTAGAGCCCTGACCCCCAGTTCTATGTTCAGAGCAACTTACCACAGTAAGCAAACTTGAGTGACAACACACAGCTCTCATGAAGGTGCAGCTGATACTTGTCAGGTTTATTTACATGTAGCACTTCTACATTGCTGCTCTCCATTCCCACAGCTAGCCATTCACCAGTAGGACAATACCCAAGGGAAAATATCTGAAAATTAAACCACATTTACACTTGTTATTTTTTCCTACAAATACACTTGTTCTTCTTATTTTTTCCTGCAATGGTTACATTAACTGGGAGAGGGAGAGAGAAGGGCCAAATACAATTCACACAGTACAATAGCAGGACTGCTGTTAAGTGACTAAATAACCCCTGTTCTTACCTATAAATTTAGAAAAGTAGTGGAAGACAGTAGTGTCAAGCTATCAGTTTGTTCTGGAAACTAAGCATATGAAATCTCAAAAATATTGCATTGTGAGCAGTGAAAATGAAGAGAAGGAACTCGGCTCAATCTCAGCTTTCATCCTAATGTTTCTCTCTCATCTCACTTCCTCTCAAGCTGCAGGAAAATCCAGTTACCTGAGATGTGAAGTCATGCTGTTGGAGCTGTCTCCCCTCTCTCAAGTCCCAGGATCTCACAGTGTTATCCAAACCTCCTGTCCAGAGCTTGGTACCATCATTAGAAATGTCAATACAGCTGGCTCCGTCTGTGTGGCCCTGGAATTGCCTGATAAAACAAACCAGATTGAATAATGATTTCCTGCCAGAGCTCAAGGTAAACAGTGTTGTGGTGTTAGTTTTGGACTCTGAATGTGTATGTCATCTCTTCTGTGTCTGCTGATGGGCCAGAATCAGCCCCTACCTCTTATGAGCATAAAATACAAGAGTATTAAAAAAAACATTTTCCAGGTGCTAGAGAAATTAATTGCATTGTGTCCAGCTGAACAAAGTCAAATATTTCCGATCAGGTTTTGAAAAGAAAAATAAAATAAATTTAAAAAAGCTTGTGAGAACATTAAAGTACAGCAACTGTAGTTAAAAGGATTAAGGACAACTCAGATTAAAATAAGTACTGATGGAATACAACTCCTTCAGTCTCAGAAAACAGCTTCTGTGCTTCTCTTTGGCTGCAAGGCAAGATGTACTAATCTGAAGGAATCCAGACAGAGATGCAGATAGTTAAAACCAAGCATTTCTGAGTCAGGAAAGTTGCATTCTCTGTGGTAGGCTATCATAAAAATCTTAAATGGCACAGTTTGTTTTAAAATCTTCTCATTAGTAATTCTCAGCTTTCAGCAACCAGACAGTTATCTGAAGGAAAAGCTCCTGCATTTTTCATCAGCAATTAGCTTTAGGAAAGTCCTCTGCCTCAATGTGAAAGCTGGAGGGCGGGGGTGAAAAAGGGAACTAGCTTGGGAATGATGGGTATGAATCACTAAGAGCTGCCACGGAAAGGTCACACGACACATTTTGTTTTGTAGCTCTGGTCTCAAAACTCCACCGTTATCAGTTAGCAAGATCAGCCAGTGAGTGGTGGGAACACACTGAATATTCAAAAGTCAAAGATAGTTATCAATGGAGAGAGTGCATCTTTAGAGATTAAGAATGCATAGGGAAAAGTGAAGATTTTATACAAGTAAAGTTTTCTTTGCTGACCTAAAAGTTCAACAGAAAGTAAAATTTGCATCCACGTTAATATGAGTCTGCACGTAAGTTAGTTATCAGGTATATATTAGTGGTATACAGAAAACTTCACTGAAAAACAGCAGATTAAGGAGCTTCCTCAGTGTTCATGTTCAGAAATTTTAAAATATCATGGCCTTTCCCAAATTAGGCTTTCTTCTCATAATGCTGTAAGCCACCACTACACCTTGGTAAGCATAACTCAAAATTTATCTTTTAATAGATGATATAGCGAGTTGCTAAGAGCTATTCCACACATGGCTCCATCTTTCTTTCTCTGTCACAGCATTAACAATGAACTAATGTGCCAGACACTTTAATCTTCTACTACTACATTAATTAATCAATGATCTTACAAGATTTGAAAAGTAATTTACAGGGCAATCCATTTATTATACTTTTTCCAACCCATTCTAAAAGTTTTAGAGAGCAAATTCCCCCAAAAATCTCAAATCCCTTATGCTTTCCTAAAACATTAAGGGGATCTATAGTTTTAACTGCTTTTGTAGGATTGATTTCATTACTTGTCATCACTACACAAGAATGGAAAATTTATTACTTAACAAGGCTTAAGGCTAAGAACAACCTCAGAGTTCCCTAAAAGGCATGTTCAGTGTACATCAGTCACAAATCAGCAGAAATGCTGCTTGCAGAAACTTGCAGACAAAGCCCAACTAACTGAAAGCAGCAGGAACTTTTTTAATACTGACTTCAGTAGGCTATGGACCAACCCATTAAGCCCTGACTAGGTACAGGACTAGGTTGAAGGTACCAAAACTAGTTTCTGCCCAACTCAGGATGCCAACTGAATTATTTGGCTAAGAAATACTATTTAATATGCTGTCATGAACAAGCACATAAATATATATCTAGCTGTCCAATGAGTACCTTCAATTAAGTTTTTCTGTAAACAAGTAATGACTCACCTGACTAACGTCTGATTGTGTAGATCCCACACTGCAATGTTTCCATCACTGCAGCAGGAAAAGCACACTTTGGAATCAGGGCTGATAGCCAGAGCATAGCAGGCAGGGGCTGAAGACGTCAGTTCTGCTTTTATACGAGGAGTTGGTGCTGCCAGGTCCCATATGGATAATGTGCTCGCTTCCCCACCAACTATTAGGGTGCATCCATCAGGCAGCAATTTACAAGAGCGGATGTAGTTATCTCTGTTCTGTACAACAAAAATCACCTCAGTTATGCTAATAGGTGCCTGCCAATAATGACCACTAACATGATTCTGACTGCATCCAAGTTTTAAACAGTGTATTTTCTATTACCAAAGTACTGGGGAGGAACCAGCAGATCCTAAAGGATTTCAAATGCGTACTTCTCGTCACTAATCAGAGACTGCAGCTGCAGAAATTAAACTGCGGGCTCCTGTTGCCACAGTCTACCCTGTTTTAAACCTGGCAAAAGCAAATCTTCCACCTCATTATGCAAAAGCAGAGCCAAAGTAAGCTTGCATTTCTGCAAGTGCACTCCATAAGATAAGGTCTTCAGCAGCAGAAATGTTACGGGAAATTACCTCTGATTTCGCTTTTAGGCAACCTAATATGAAAATGCAGTTCACGTTTCATGCCGTCAGGTTCTGGAGTCTTCTTTTAAGTATTATTTTCCATTCACCATTTTAAAGTTAAAATATTAAGTATTCCCACGCTGGTCATGGATTTATGTTTGTCCTTTGCTGTTCAGCATGATTCTTACTGTACTTACATTATTAGTTTCACATTAGTTTCACATTTGTGATACTACCGCTGATTGAGAAGTACTACAGGGGACTTTGAGGTGGAAAACATTTCAACCTTCACTTATTACCAGCTTGACTCCTTAAGTACTGGATGTCCATTTCTCCATAACAGCTGCCAAGTTATCAAGTTAGCAGTTCTTTAGGAAATGAAGGGTTAAGATGTCTAACTCAAAAGATACCAAAAAAATCACTGCAAGAAGTAATCAACAGCATTCCTTCTACTACTACTTTTTTTTTTTTTTTTAATACACAGTAAAAGAGCAATAAGAAAAAAAAGCAGTAAAATTGGCTTAGCTAGTCAGCCATTACTTCTACGTCACTAAAATGAAAGCAGCTAGAACTGCGCAGACACATAATTGCCAAAGAAGAGTACACATGTTCAACCAAGCTTTTACTACTAGACAACTAACGAACAGATAGCAATAAATAAAGGGTAAACTGCAAACACCAAACCAAATGAAGAAAACCCAGCATATTTAATTGGATCAACATAGAAGAGAAAATTATTTTCATTCAGAATATATATCACTGTGCTTTACAACATTAAGTCATCTCAGGTAACATTTCACAAACATCTGTATTGCTATGAAAAAGAGAAGCATCTTTTATTGAGTCATTAACTTTTTTGAGTTAGCTTTTCAGCTACCTGTACTAGCAGACTCAGTCCCTTTTGTATCTTCCAGATGAGTAAGAACCAAGCAAAATGTGTAACTTGTGGATCACCAATAAAAGCATAGTGAGACTTAAAGTGAACTTGGTATCTTGTCACATTATTTCATATGGTTGCTACCCTCTTCTGAAAAAAGAGGTTACCACTCCTGGTGTAAGTAAAACAACTATGAAGGTTCTGTGTAGTCCAGCATAAGCCAGGGTACATTCCTTTTAAACTCATGCACAAAAATCATTAGTATGACTAGAAGGAAAAAAACAAACAAAAAACCAAACAAAAAGAGGAAAAAAACCCCCAAGTACTATCTCTACTCAGAAATTTTATCTGTTATTTGACTCTTAGGGATAATATGCCTAAACAAACAAGCACTCTTCTCTGTAACTCCACCTGTCATGTGTTAAAATAGAAAGACAGCTAAATATGTAAAGTAGGAAACAGAACCGCTTTCCATTTCCTTGTAATACGAACAAAATTCAGACAAGCACAGTTATTTCCTTATCGATTCTCCAAGGAGAAGCTACCCTTGTGCACAGGTTCCTCTTCACCTACCAGGCAGTCCAGCTGAGAGACGGGGCTCTTGTTGCCAGGCTGGCTGATGTCCCAGACTTTGACGCAACCCTTCCCACCCGTGTACACGTGTCTTGTGGGGTTGCTGATGGTAACTGCACACACAACTTCCCCATGGCTCAGAGTGTTGATCTGACGGGCATGGCGAGGAATTCCTGGACCGATGAGGGCATCAGGAGGGAAAGGAACTGGCTGCATCTGACCGTCTGCAGTAACGTGAAAGGAGTAGGCTCTTTTGGGGAATGGAAAGAAGAGGTAAGAAAAAAAATAAATAAACCAGCCAGTGCCTTCTTACACACAAGGAAAGCACAGTATTTTTTTGTTTGATGTCTTTGCCAATGTTTTCCTCTTCAAAATTAGAACTACAGTGCCAACTAATACAGGCAGAGGAAACCTCAGACAGAAACAAGGATTCACAACAGATATTTTCAGCTTGCCTCCCATAAAGTACTAGTGCAGTGGGGAAGCATGTTAAATTCCAACCTCAATTCTATAGATCAAGATCATGGCTGCTATCCCTCAGCCACTTGGATCTTTCAGACCCTGGTTTCTAGCCAGTAGTTCCAAGTCTCAGCACTGCAATCCTGCAGCAGCAACCCCTCACCAAGGCACTACTCTTTCAGACTTCTTCCATGAGGCTTGCACCTGTTGCCTTGCACTAGCCAAAGTTCAACTTTTCCTCTGTTTCTGCAGCTCATCTTTAACATCAGCACCAGCTGTGCTCACAATGCCTCTTTTTCCAGCGGGTAACTAGTGCTTTAAATAGAAAATGAAAACATGAAGAGCAGCTGCACACACCTTTCATGAGAAAGCTGAAACTATCTTATCTTAATTATGTTTTCTTGAATAGGTATTTTGGAAAAGGTGAAAGGCTCCATTTCCCAGATAGTTTTGGCACTTCTATAACACCTGTTATTCATGTTCAGCACATGATTTCAAGTATATGGAAACTGAGGGGTAAGAAAGTGAATCTCAGCACTGAATACAAAAAGGCCTCCTTGGAGAAAGTACACAAAATTATTTCTTCATGTTCACTGTAATGTTTAAAGACATCTCTAATCAAGGACCAAGGCACAAATAGCAGCTAATATAAGTTTCAAGTGCAGGGGTGTGGTTTTTTGTTTTGTTTTAAATAATAATGAAAATACTACTGCAAAAGGCTGCTTTTTATTATACTGGTGAGCATACAAAAAGGCCTCCTTGGAGAAAGTACACAAAATTATTTCTTCATGTTCACTGTAATGTTTAAAGACATCTCTAATCAAGGACCAAGGCACAAATAGCAGCTAATATAAGTTTCAAGTGCAGGGGTGTGGTTTTTTGTTTTGTTTTAAATAATATCCTTTTTATTATACTGGTGAGCTCCTTTTTATTATACTGGTGAGCTCCTTTTTTGCTTGTTCTATTTTAATCACATCCATAGTTCATATTTTTAATGCTGCTGCTACATTAACAGCACTCTCCAAGAGTCAAAGCGGAGAAAAAAATGTGAGATCTGAGTGTGCCTTTTTTTTTTTCCCCTAATGAGCTACTGTATCCCTAGCGATAACTTTATTTTTCTAATATATTATTGTTTAGAATTGCCCTTTCCCAAATATAGCTTCCCCCTCAGAAATCTTCAGCCACTGCAGCTCAAGTAATAATATTGCATGTCTCTTCCAAGGAGACCCAAAAATACATGCTCTGAGACATTATTTTCAAAGTATTTTACTGCATATTTCCAAGTATTGGACAGTTGGAGAGGAACAAACAAACAAGATGCCTGGTTTCATAACAGACATCATAAAACAACTGACTATACAGGAGGAGAGCACAAGATGGACCTTTAAAAAAAAGTAAGTGGAGAAACAGTTCATATAGAAGCTAACAATGGGAATAGTCACCCATGTAGTATCACAGTTTTCTCAGAAGACAAGGGTAAAACTGCTCAGCAGTAACCACTATTAAAGAAGAAATTAAGTGCATATACATGCAATTCCTTTACCTCATTCATGATTCATGGTTGGACATGTGAGTTGAAAGCCTGCTCAGAGAATATACAGAAATGGAGGATGAGTGAGTGCAAAAGATGACAAAACTTTTTTGTCATGGAAGTGTCACGAATGGGAAATGCAAGGTAAGAAAGGAAGTGCAAAGTTCCCTCCCTTGCATGTATTCAAGATGCAAAGTATACTGAATGTATTTCTTCTCGTGGCATCTCTTCTCTTTTCTTGTGTGTGAAGAATTAATGGAAAAGGCTTAACTAGAAATCTGTATCATTTCTGTGAAGAAAAGAAGAGATAAGACTGTGCCAAAGTATTTATTCACTGAATAGATGAGACATGGGATGTAAGAAGAAGTAGAAGAGGAGTGGCAACAAAACTGCTCAAGGCTGCTCAACTGCTCAGGTTCAAGTACAGAATCCAACTAGAGAGTCATAGCCCTTAAGAGCCTGAAAAGTCGGGCCCTATCCTGGGGTCCTGATCAAAGTACTTTGCAGTATATTTGTTAGCAGGAAGAGTACACAGAATCGCATAACTTTGAAGTTTCAGCTTGCCCTTGCTTTTATCATGGACAGATGAAAAACAACTAAGTAAGTATTAGGCAATTTTTTCCAGCTTGTTTAAGATCAATAATCTGCTGAAAGGGGTGGGAGGACACATTTTTCAAGCGCTTCCTGCATAGTGTGGAATTACAATGTCTCTTCTGCTCAGAAACATCAAATACATACCCAGTGTACTTCTAATGATATAGAATTTTACCAGTAAATTCATGTTTGAAGTGCAGTTATGTAAATCATGAAAGTAGTTTTTCTTTTTTATCATCATGAGCAGGAATTTGCTTCCAAGACTAGTTGGTCAGGACTCAGGATGACTGAATTTGTGGGCCTAATAAACACACCAGTGAAAGTTTCCTGGAAACAAAGACTGTTTTTTCTACACTGCAACCTATCAGCAATCCACTGGAATGGCTACACGTTGCCAAAGCCCTCTGCCCCTGCCAAGACAAGCATATGAAAAAGTAAATGCTTCTGTCTGCTTGAAGATGAGTGACATGTCATGCTAGCATCACCACTGTCAGCATACTTACTTGGTTTAGTAACTAGGCATTATAGCTTTTCATTACACATACCCTCTACTTTGAAAAAACTTGCATCAGTTGCAAGACTGACACTCCCTAGACAAGAAAAGCTTCTTTATCCAGAAGAATACAGTACTGAATACAGCAAAGACAGTTATTTCCAGCTCAGGTGCTGTTGTTCTTGTCTACTTCTCCGTCATGTCACCCTGACAGAGGGCCTACTCTCTTAGTTCTGGGGAGGACTGTACTTCCAGTGCTACACCTATAGAGGTGTAGATATGCTTACATACAATCAAGAAAGGGCTCAATTTTTCATGTTGTGGTGTCCTGGTTTGAGCCAGGATGAAGCCAATTTTTCTTTTTACTGATTTTTTTTTCCTTCAGTAAGCTTTCTTGTAACTAGCAACAGTGTGTTCTGCTAGGCTGATAAGACAGTGGAATGTTTTTCTAACTACTGAGGCTTCAAGGCCGCACCTGCACTCTGCCGGCTCAGACACTATGGGGAGATCTGTGACCCCCCCCGTAGGGGGCTGAGTTAGACGGACAGCAAAATTGGCCAAAGATATTCCATTCCATATATCTACGTAAGCTCAGAGGAAGGTATGGTACTCCAGAGAGAATCCATCACCGTCGACCCTTAGGCTTGAGATCTCGTGACCGCCATAACTCTCTGCTTTCTCCAGCAGCAGCTCCGGGATTCCTCAGGACTCTTCCCAGTTCAGGGAAGTGCTGTGGGAGTTGCTGAGGGTGGGGGGTGGTGAGAGGCTTTTGCCTACACCTGAATCTATCTGTATATAATTGTATATATTTTCTTGTATGATTCATTAGTGTTTTAATTAAAGCTGTGTAGTTTAGTTTTCAATCCAGCCAAGTCTCTCTCTTTTTCTCTCTCTCCTTCCCTACCTGGGTTGGGGGGAGGGGGGATCGAGAGCATTGTTGTCGGACCTGAGTCAAACGGTGACAGCGGTACTCTTTGGCTCAGTAAGAAGAGCAAACTGACTTGCTTCTTCATCCACACAAGATTGAAAGTTTAATAAATACATTATAACTAGGAAGGAGCGAGAGAAAAAGAGAGAGACTTGGCTGGATTGAAAACTAAACTACACAGCTTTAATTAAAACACTAATGAATCATACAAGAAAATATATACAATTATATACAGATATATTCAGGTATGGGCAAAAGCCTCTCGCCTCCCCCCACCCCAGCAACTTCCACAGCACTTCCCTGAACTGGGAAGAGTCCCGAGGAATCCCGGAGCTGCTGCTGGAGAAAGCAGAGAGTTATGGTGGTCACGAGATCTCAAGCCTAAGGGTCGACGGTGATGGATTCTCTCTGGAGTACCATACCTTCCTCTGAGCTTACGTAGATATATGGAATGGAATATCTTTGGCCAATTTTGCTGTCCGTCTAACTCAGCCCCCTACGGGGGGGTCACAGATCTCCCCATAGTGTCTGAGCCGGCAGAGTGCAGGTGCGGCCTTGAAGCCTCAGTAGGTAGAAAAACATTCCACTGTCTTATCAGCCTAGCAGAACACACTGTTGCTAGTTACAAGAAAGCTTACTGAAGGAAAAAAAAATCAGTAAAAAGAAAAATTGGCTTCATCCTGGCTCAAACCAGGACATGTGGATACAACCAGAGGCCTGAATTCACAAAACTCACAAGTATTTGGTTGTCCAAACTTAAAATAATCAATATTTAGTCAAATTCTTGAGCTCTCTAAAGCTGAAAATATTTTTTAACAGACACTCCTCTCCCACCCATCCTTCTCCTCAATAAATTGCATCTGAATTTCTGAACACTGCAAAAATGCATTTTGCATTTTTGTCCTATTATAACGAACTTTTAGAACTGACAGTATATGCCAGAAACTGCTGTTCAGATTCATGGTGATCATGGATTTCTTCCTCAAGCACAGCATTCTGGTTCTGTGAAATGACTAGATTCCATGATTATCCATTGTTGGTCAAATGACTGTTAGCATTAAGATAGCCCTTGCTCATCTTGGGCTAACAACCACAGTGAAGAAAAGTTCTTACACAATGCAATTACAATTTAAGAGAAAACAAGCTAAGTACATATCCATCAAATGTAAATATACACTTGTATTTAATTGTATATTATGGAAGAACAGTTATAAAACTAACTTGCATGCCTTTTATTTAGGAAAGAGTTCTGAGAAGCAGTATACTTTCACTTATTATTATATTCTTAGTAACAGAAAAATTATTCTTATCTATTGCATCCAAAGATGACTTCTCATCTGTGTCAAAGGAGCACTGGGAACCTGCAGAGTTCCTATACATTACAACATAGTAGGTGATACTACCACAACCCAGTTTCTCTGGTCATTATGGCCCTCCAATTTCCAAACAAGTATCAAGTAAATCTATAATAATTACATGCTGAGGACAGCTCAGAATAATACATTCACTGGTCATAAAACATGGCAAATCAACTAAACTACCTAGCTACTGTCTACTGTAAGTATTCAGACTGATAAATGCATAGAATTTCTACCTACTTAAGGTACCATGCTTTTAAAAAAGAAGCTTCCACTTCAACCCTTCAATTCAAACAAAATTCTATTACCTAGCACAAAGATTCCTCAACTGCAAAGCACAAAAGCAGACAGGTCCTTCTACTGATTTTACTTTCAGCTTTTCTTTGTACTCCAGCATATTTTCAGTTATCACAATAAACAGTGAATATCTGAGTATTTATATAGGACAAAATGGCAAGAAGTAAACAAAGGTATTTGTACAGAAATAAGAAATCTTTAACTTCATACATGTCATCAAATAATTTTATTCAGAGATATTAGGGGGGAGAAGCCAACCTATTATAGCCAAATTGAATATAATTTTAAAAAATATATATTGCTCATTGTACATTCACTGAACGAGTGTAAAGATAACGGGAATTTACATCTTTTTAACTTTTGCCTTGAGCAGTTCCAGAACAGTATACTATTCCATTCCCAAAACACAAGGAAAAGTCAGCTACCTAGAAGTTGAAAGAGTTAGCATCTACCACATGAAATTTCCCTTTCCTATTAAATAAGAAATGTGTATTTTCAGCTCTTTCTGTCTGTGTCTAACACCTTACACTTCAAATGAAACCACATTTTAAAAAAAACACTGAGAAATGCAGTTGTATTCGATGCTACAATTCACAATTTAGACACCAGGGAAGCAACACTGCAGACACACATTTACCACTGAGCTTGAAAAGCCATGTTCAGTGCACAGTCCAATCATTTGATTGACATCAAGGAGAAAACCACAAGAGCATTAATTTCACACCTATAGGAGACTAAAAGCTAAATAAATACTCTGCTAGAAAGGCTATGAAAGCAAAAAAACTTGATTACAGGAACACACCAAGAACTATAGTCCAGGGCATATTTAAATGTATCAAAACAGCACACTGAAGGTGGCAGACACTACATGTCCATATGCAAAACTAGTACTGATTTTCCACTCAGGACTAGTACTAGTTTCCCAACTTAAGACAAATATAATTGTTGATTAGGTTATGTCTCAAGGTAATCTGGAAGGAAAAAGACAAGTGTGGCATCTCTCCCCCCAAAAAACCCCCACAATCAACAAAACAAAACCAGAAGAGCTGATAAGAAAAGAATGATCTACTGATGGGAAACAACTTTGAAACCAAGACGAAAACCTGTTTCATGCATGTTTATACACATATAGATTATCAAGTCCTTGTCTACAAAAGTAATTACTGAACTACAGACAGCTAGAGAAAACAGCTAATTTAAAAACACATCTGTGTACATCAAGATGTCAAAGTAATATGAAATACCTACTAACAATTGCACAGGCTAACTCATTTGTATAATTCAGAAATTGCTGCAGACACACTGACATTTCAAGATTGCTTCCTCGTTTCCCAAGTACCTCTGTATTTCTGCTAACAAGGTTAGACTCTGCAAAGAGCAAAACATTCAGGAACATTAAAAGATGGTACTAAAGACACATATATAATAAAGTTACAAAACAAGGCAAGCAAAATAGAATAGTAGAATTGTCAAGGTTGGAAAAGACCTTCAAGATCATCAAGTCCAAACATCCATCCTACAACCCCAAACCACTAAACCATCTTATAAAACACCATGTCTACTCCTTTATTGAACATCTCTGGGGATGGTACCTTTACCATCCACCAAATACAGGCTTTACAGACAACAGTCCCTTAATAAAAGCAGATAGACAAGTAGGAGTGGGTTCTTAAGAAGCTACTGATTTTTCTAACAAGCTAGTTATTAACAGATCTCAGAATACACAGATGTTGAAGAAAACTGAGTGCTATGAAAAACATAATTTCTTTGGAGAAAAAGGAACTTAATTTTCTCTTGGAAGCAGGGCTGGGTGAAGAAAATGGTCAAAGCATAACCACTGATAAAATTGTGAAACCATGGCCGGGATTGAATTAGAAAATTTTCTGTACCACGTGCAATAAGACTCAGCCTAAACTCTGCATAGAATCATAGAATCATAAAATCACATGGTTAAGTTTGGAAAGGACCTCAAAGATCATCTAGTTCCAACCTCCATCTTATGAGAGGGACCCTTTCCACTAGACCAGGCTGTACAAGGCCTCATCCAGTCTGACCTTGAACACATCCACAGAGGGGGCTTTTGCAACCTCCTGGGGCAACTTGTACATGGTACTCCAGCTGCAGTCTCATAAGAGCAGAGGGCAGAATCACCTCCCTTGACATGCTGGCTACGCCTCTTTTGATGCAGCCCAGAACGCAAGCACAAACTGGTAGCTCATGTCGAGCTTCTCATGTACTAACACCTCCAGGTCCTTCTCCTCAGGGATGTTTTCTATCCATTCTTCACCCAGCCTGTATTTGTGCAGGATCTTGCACTTGGCCTTGTTGAACTTCATGAGGCTGGCATTGGCCCACCACTCTAGCCTGTCAAGGTCCCTTTGGATTGCCTCCCTTCTAGTGTGTCAACTACTCCACACAGCTCAGTATTGTCAAAAAAATTGCCAAGGATACACTCAATCCCACTGTCCCTGTCACTAACAAAGATCTGAAAAGAAATTCAATGTGGCACCTGAATTGCACTCTAGGAAAAGGCAGATTTTGGAAGTAAACCAGTACTCCATTAGTTTGCATTACTACATAACCTATGTACAGAAACTGTAGGACATGAGCATATTGGAGGTAAGAGATACTCACACTGCAGGTAGCAGATGGCATCTAGCTAAGCTGTAGTCAATGAAGACTAAATCAACAGATAGCTCTAAAGCTGTCAATGGAAAGATAACAGATCAGTTTACGGAATTTAGGTTTGCTTCAAGTAAGCAAAGAAGTAACTTTAGGAAATGAATTACTCAATCCAAGTAATGCAGCCACAAAAGAACATTAAGGATACATGAAATGAAGTGGAGAGTAAGGAGTACGTATCAAAGTACATGATCTACAAGGTAGCGTGAATGAAGCACTGAAAACACTAAATAAAAATATTAGAAAAACTGCCCCAAACCACACAGACTGTAATTTAGCTATGAAATACCAGGATGCAAAGTATAGCAGCATACTTATGACTGCTTTTGTGCCTTGAATAGTGCAACAATAAGAACTGAGCAACAGAAAATTTTTGACTTAATAAAAAAAACATAGTTTATAAAATATTGCCAAGCATTACTAATGGAATAAGTCATTAAAAGCTTATGAATATACTTATAAGTGAAAACTTACAACCACTGGATTATGCGATCTCCAAAAATATCTTATGCAAGTATGCCAAATTCCACTAAAGTCAGTAAGAAAGAGTCTGACCGTTAATAAAAGAACTGTTTGACAACAAAGCCTGTTCCTTACTGTACTGAATCTAAATACACCACCATCTGATACCTAACACCAACTCACTGAACCCTCACTTCAACAGTCTTCCCAACATACCACATATTTTTCTTCAAGTAAATTTAAGATTTAACAAGTTTCTCATACTGGCAAAAGGTAGGAAAGTCTGTTTTCAGAAGCACAGTGGGCAACAACGAAAATACATTCAAATAGGGTCCAGGACAACTGTCCACAGCCTGTTCTCTGTAGCCAACTCTCCTCTCCCAGGTACTTCTACACTGTCGACTCTCCTCTGGAAAGATCTGGTGTAGATCAGCAGGATGCACAGACTTGAAGCAGTGTCTGGTGGAGAGTCGGCAATGGAGAGTTGGTCACGGCAGACAGTTGGTGCCAGACAGTTGTCCCTTTCCATTGAGGGTGGCTTTCCTAACCTAAGTTTGCTCTTTCCTACTGTTAAGGAAATAAAGAAGGAAACACATACTTCTTTGCCTATAATCTAGTGTACTTTTAAGGATATATTTTTGAGCAACATCGCAATGTATCACTAGCTATTAAAAGAAGTTTCAAATTAAGGCAAACAGAAAAATTTGTGTATCTAACTTTTAACACAATGTGTTAAAACTTAGACAGAATCATAGAACTATTCAGGTTGGAAAAGACCCTTGGGATCACCAAGTCCAACCATCATCCTACTCTACAAAGTTCTCCCCTAAACCATATCCATCAACACCACATCCAAACAACACTTAAATACATCCATGGATGAAGACTCAACCACCTCCCTGCGCAGCCTGTTCCAGTGTCTAAACAGCCTTTCTGTGATTTTTTTTTTCCTAATATCCACTCTTAACCCACTCTGTTGCAGCTTGAAGCCATTCCCTCTTGTTCTGTTGCTAATTACCTGTGAGAAGAGACCAGCACCAACCTCTCTACAATGTCCTTTCAGGTAGTTGTAGAGACTGGTGAGGTTTCCCCTCAGCCTTCTCTTCCTCAAACTAAACATTCCCAGCTCCTTCGAGTGTTCTTCATAAGATTTATTCTCTAGGCCCTTCACCAGCTTCATTGCCCTCCTCTGTACTCCCTCCAGCACCTCAATATCTCTCTTGAATTGAGGTGCCCAAAACTGGACACAACACTCCAGGGGTGGCCTCACCAGTGCTGAGGACAGGGGGACAACGACTTCTCTGCTTCTGCTGGTCACACTACTTCTAATATAAGCCAGGATGCCATTGGCTTTCTTGGCCACCTGGGCACACTGCTGGCTCATATTCAGCTGCTTGTCAGTTAGAACCCCCAGGTCCTTTCCTGCCAGACACTTTCCAGCCACACTTCCCCATGCCTCTAGGGTTGCCTGGGGTTGTTGTGGCCCAAGTGCAGGACCCGACATTTGGTCTTGTTGAAGCCCATAGCAGTAACATCAGCCCAATGATCGAATCTATCCAAGTCTCTCCAAAGAGCCTCCCTGTCCTCATGCAGATCAACATCCTATAAGACAGCATCCTGTAAGCATTAGTTTGAAATGGTCCTGAAGCTACAAAAGGAAGAATTAAACCATGACAGACTAGTTAAGAAGACAGCACATAAGACAACACCCAACTTAGGAAGTGCAACATGTTAAGTGCATTCCAAAATTATATCAGCATCTAGCTAGAGAGAAACTACTCTAACTGCAGCTTTCTGTTGAAAGAGAAGACAGGACTGAGTGCCAAGCACTGAGGGGACAAAAGATTCTAAGAGGGTGTTGAAAAACCTATTATAATTTTCTCTGGCCCACTCTCTCAAAGAAAACGTATCAGTCAAATTTGCAGTCTACACTTTGTTTGTACCTCTGTAGACTAGCTGTCCTGAAATATTTGAAATATAATCACATTATTTTAAGAGGTCATACATGCGTATGATTCTACTATAAATAAGCTCAGTCTCAATTAAAGTAAAACTACTGAATAATTGATATATGCTATTTTGGTTAATTTATTTTATTGAAACATAAATAAGCTAAAGCATCACACAAGAATTTTATTTAACCACCTTTTCATAAATAATTACAACATTTAAATTAAAAGAACCTGTTGTGAAAATTATACTACATCTATGCACCACCTGCTGCACAAATGCTTCATAATCCTTTTGCTTTTGTTTGTTATTTGCTCCATTCCCCGGAATGGAGGAAATACAAAAACTTTCAAGTATACGTTCAACAGCTTTTTTCTTAGACATAGGTATATGCCTATGATTTGGAATACAACTACAATTTGAGAATTTATATGCTGCATATCTCTTACCAGGAGAAGCCTTAAAGCTTGGGAACAACTAATCACTACCCCATTTGGAATTCTTTTTCACTGACACAAGGTAATGTTATTCTCTCCAGATATTGTAGATGTTACCAAAACGTTAAAAAGTTACTTACGGTTTTCCCCCAGGAATCCCTGCTAGATTTGGAGGGATTCCAGGTACTCTCATGTGAGGAGGAGGAGGATCAAACCCAACCTGACAATGAAAAATAAATAAATCTCACATAAAGTTTCTCATCCAGCAGCCCACTATTCTTCACCCCCAAGATCCTATGCATTTAATCAAAACCTGGCTTTTACTCACAGTTTTAGGTAAGTGCATGTCCCTTCAAAGGGTGGGAAAAACAAGATTATTTTCCCGAGGCATGCTTCTGCTAAAAGTATTCATATGTGAATAGAAAACCAATAACATATAGCATGCATTCACACCACTGAGCCTACCACAAATATCCATGTCAGCACAGACCTAACCCTGGCACCAGTCAGTGACACGCCAGCGTGTAGCCATGCCAGTGCGCGTTAGCTCCGCAACAGTGAGCAGAAACCCATGCAGGCACAGCACTGGAAAGCAGCTTCAGGCCCCAGCTAGAATCTCTGCACAGCTCCATACTGCACTGTGTGGGCATATCAGCTGAGAGATCACTCCCAGTGCTACTCCACAGGGTGCAGAGAAATTTGCTAGAGCTTAAATACATTATTTTCAATTTACATACTGCAATTACTCTAAACTTTATAACCTGAATAAATATGTACATCAAATAATCCAAACAGAAATTCTGGACCAGACTGACTTAGCTTTTATTATGAACACTATACCCGAGTTAAAATTCCTACTGCTTTAACAAGCACATATGCTACTTACAATTTCCCACATTAAAGCCCTTTTTACCAGTTTGAAAAAAGTAGCCATAACTACAATAATGAGAAAGTGACAAGCTGAAATCCAATCTTGCAAATTTACAAGTAAGTTTGCCTATGCATGAAACCTCCATTTAGCTCATGTTTGCAGAATCAGGCACTTCGGTTATTGTTGCTTGACAGTAGCTTTAACTACTATGCTCCATTTGCTTACTACATCCACAACAGCAACTATTCATAACATGCCTCATCACAGAGCTCCAAGATAAGTACAAACCAACCTCTCATACTGATTTCCACAAAAAACAAAATACAAGCAGAGACATAGATAAAAAGATTTCTAGGTACTTCAAGATTAATTTGGTATGTCTGCACAGAACACAAACCTGGTTGAGAAAGGGAAAAGTAGATGTCCACAGCAGCAATTTAATACTTCATAGTTACTAAAACTACTCTTACATTTTAAGTATAAAAAATATTTTTGGCATTTATTAATCAGTCAAAGCACTGATGAAGGTGAAGAAAAAAGAAATATACACAAATACATCAAGATTCTTTGTTTTCAAGGTGCAAATTTGTTTCTCCAGCCACGCAGCAAAGTGAAACCCACAGTGAAGCTGTCCAGGCTCTGGCACTGTTATAAATTGGGAATTTGAAAGTGGTAAATGAAGCATGTACCTCTTCTCTGTGAACCTCAACTCATGTGACTGAGATTGCATGCAATGTATGGCCTACCATAGGAGATCTTCCATAGGCAACCACAGCAGCTGCAGCAGCAGCAGCACTCATCTGGGGTGACATATTGTGCAGACTGGCATAGGCAGCCCCTGGACTGGTTAATTCTCCATTCATGCCAGCATGAGGTACCATTCCAAATGGAGCAGGGTATGGTCCAGCTACAGCCAACGGTGTCCGCAAACCTGCAGCTACAGAATAATGAAATCAGGTAGTTTTATTTGTGTATTACTGCATACAGTCCCTTCCTTCTTCCTGTACATTACCTAAACTTACCTTCTCACATATTTAGGTTGCCAAGAAACATTGCCATAATTTATCAATACCACCACCTCTTTCACTCAGTGTAAATAAGATCTACTGAAGTCTGAACTTGCTGATGACTTCTAACAATCTCTTCCAGCATTACCTACTTCCATTTTTATAGTATTTCGCTGTTTACATTAATCTCTCCTTTGCCAAATTAAGCAGTAAAGCTGACAGACACAGTTTACACAGCTCGTGTCTGAAGCAACTGTGCTGTACCAGCTTGAATAGAAAAAGTAAATTTCCCCCTGAATTTGTCAAGATTTACACTGCAGCAGGTATTAGTAGACTCAAACAAAAAGCTAGAGAAGGGACTGCATTCAGAATAAGTACCAGAAACTTCTGAGAAGTCTTTTTATATTGCATTCAGTCTCTGGATTATTTGCAAAAAAGATAAGGACAAAAGTAAACAAAGAAGGGATAAGAGATAGAAAGATACTGAAAAATATAAGACTCCTGATAATCCAAACATCTGCTTCTCATCAAGCCCTCTCTTGACATAAGGAGCAAAGCAATACATTTAGTTAACATTAACAGAGAACTACATACATTAAAAAATATTGATTTTGGAATCATAAAAACACATGAAGTAATGCATTACCAGCTTGGTTAACCAGAGGGTCCATTGCTGGAGGCTTGCCAAGGCCTGGACGAAGTCCTGGAGTTGCACTAGTGCCGGGGGTTGGCACATCACTTCTAGGAGTTGGTGTGCTGGATTTCAGGACAGGTGTGCTGGCTTTTTCATGCTGGTAGCATGAAACAAATTAAGTGAGTTATTATTTTTAATCCAGGTCATACTATACAATTTCTCACAACAGCAGCTGGGATGCGGGGCACCTATGACCTCGTACCTCAGTCAATTTTCTTAAGTCCATGCAATGCTGACAAAATTAACTTGTGAGAGAGAAATGCTGACCTTTTTGATTGCTGCCAAAATAAAAATAAGAAAATAAACTTAGAAAGGCATTTTTCCTTCTTCCACTGGCATGCAAGAAAAAAAATGCCTGAGTTAATTTTTTTTTTTTCAGGAAAATGCAGTTTGCATCACCAAATTATGTTAGTTTGAAATTATTACTCTCTCCATTAGCATTGGACACAACAAATCTATGTAAAAACGCAAAATACCACCATGGTTGATAGTATAAAGAACTTGTGACAAGAAAGCTACAGGGAATCTGATCAATTTATTAGTGATACTGCAGGAAAAGTTTTCAAAAAGTAACAACTTATTTAGAAGAGTTTAACAAAAGCCTAGAGGACTTCTTAGTGACTATATATAGACTATGTCAAATGATAAGCTACTGCTTAAGAAATAATAAACAATGCTTAAGCAACTCTTGTGCTTTGTAATAAATTTGCGACTCATTTGACAGAAATGTAGGAAAAACAAGAAATCAAAATGAAGCAAAAAACATTACTGAAGAGGAAAGCTGAATAATACTATAAATGTCTTTAAAAAAACAGTAGTCTATTTCAGCTTCAAACATTCAAAGCCATGCACTTTCTGCCACATGTAGTTGCAGGAAAATGGAGAATTAGACTTCAGAAGAAAGAACAGTTATCTGGACAACAGATGGCTACCCACCAGACTAATTTCTTTGGATTTGAGGGAAGTAGAGCTTCCTGAAGAGGCTGTAGATGCTGGACTGCTAGAGGCATCTTTCTTCAGCAGCCGGGTTTTATCTATACCATTTTCACGTGGTGAATTAGTGGGACTTGCCCTTGGGGAAGAAGGATCCTAAAACAATGTGAAAGGAAAAACAGCACAGAACCATGTCATGGGTTGGTACACAAACACCGCTAAAGACTCTATGGTGAAAAAAAACCAAACAGAACTAGCAGAATTTAAGAAGTAAGTTCAAATGACACAATGTTTTGGTTTGGTTTTTTTGTAGGGGAAAAAAAAAAAAGCTAAAATCCCTACATCAGTTTAGAGCTAGAATTATGTTCATATAGTAAGCAATCTGGTTTGATCTTACACTACATGTAACGATAAACTGTTTCCAAGAAATTGCAAGACCTTGCAATCTCAGTATACCTAAGCACAAACTAAGGCAAGTGCACACAACACGTAAGAACAAGACCAACAGCAACTGCAGTAAGTTAATGCTGTTTTTTCCATTTAAGTTCTCCATGTGCTGCTAGTGACAACAAACATTTCAACAATATACCAGCTGCAATTGTCTCACTACTTACGCCTTCTGTCTTCCAGAGACACACTCTGCCTTTACTTCAACCTGAAGTAGCCAGCCCAGCAAGCTACAATGCCATCAGAGCTCTACAGGTTCTCCATGCTCCTTTGGCTCATGAGAATAGCAACAGGGAGGAAACAGTCCTCACAAGAGGGCACTAAGTATATGTTGTCATTATTAAGCAGTTTCATTGTGGCTTCTAAAATCCTTAGGTGGTCAGCCATTTTAATCCTTGGCTGATGACATCATTTGGGCACTTGAGACTGCTGAAGGCACTTCTCCATCAGTTTCTCTCCCTGTGCCTTTCACAGAGCAGAACAACCTCACTACCATATTCAGGCTTCCTAAATCTCTTTGCTGGATGAAACAAGATGAAGGAAAGGGGAGGCCCATCCCTTCACCTTGATGCAACTGCCAAATCTGTTCTGGAGAAAAAATTGCTGCCACCTCTAGAAAACTTTGTGCACTGACTTCAGCAGACTTCATTCAAAAAACCTAAACATTTCTTAAAAATGCTGTCTTTAATGTAGGATGAAAAAAATACTAATAGTTTTTAAGGCACCAAGAATGTTTTTAATAATACTCCTACTACTAAATACAAGGTTAGGTATTATCCTCTTTTCTCATTTGAAGACAGCATTTTGAAAACCTCAGCCCTCCACCTGCATCTCACCATAACTCTCCTTTACAGATCACCTGTGAAGGATCAGAAGGTGACTGCAGCTGCAACAGACCTGGAAAAACCAGCAGAAGGAAAAGCTGAGGGGGCAACCAGATAAAGCTCAAAGGAAGACATAGTAACTGCAGTGATAACAAAAGAGAAGCTGTGAATATTTTAACATATCCACATAGACAATTCTTTTTCTTCTAACATTCCACTTTTCCTTAAACCTTTGGGCAAATGTCAAGACTACAAAAGTTTAAAAAGTTACCTCATTGGATACATCTACAACCAAGTTATCGTCACTCTTGTCCCCATCACTGTCCTATTAAAAATAAATAAATATATTGTTCATTTCAATTAGTACATGAGGAGCCGAGAGAGAAAGACTATGCATCTACTCAGACATTTTTTGTTTTTCATAAACAAGAAGCAAAGAGCCTTTCATTAAATTATTAGCAACAGTGAAAACAAATTAAAATCGGAACACAATACCTTATCTCTGCTTCAATAATAAAACCTAAATAATGTAGAACTAGTTCAAAGACAGTGGTCTCCCCATCAGTGCAAAATGGTCCAAAGCTCCTACTTATTACCATCATGAACAGTGTTATGTCTGCTTCTAAAAGAGAGACTCATTCTATTCAGATGGTAATTTATGTGTTAATCTTATGGAAATTACTGCTTGTGCATACCTTAAAAAACAATAGACCTCAGAAAAAAGGAGCATTTTGGCAGGTTTGATGAATCAACTTTCTCAAAATTATAGGACAATTTTTATCCTTTTCCAGAAAGGAAAATTTTGAAATGGAAACTTCTAGGGAAGAAAAAGCTTCAAAAATGTCAAGGCATTTCAACATTTCATAGAATAACAGAACTATTCAGGTTGGAAAAGACCCTTGGGATCACCAAGTCCAACCATCATCCTACTCTACAAAGTTGTCCCCTAAACCATATCCATCAACACCACATCCAAACAACACTTAAATACATCCATGGATGAGGACTCAACCACCTCCCTGCGCAGCCTGTTCCAGTGTCTAAACAGCCTTTCTGTGATTTTTTTTTTCCTAATATCCACTCTTAACCCACTCTGTTGCAGCTTGAAGCCATTCCCTCTTGTTCTGTTGCTAATTACCTGTGAGAAGAGACCAGCACCAACCTCTCTACAATGTCCTTTCAGGTAGTTGTAGAGACTGGTGAGGTTTCCCCTCAGCCTTCTCTTCCTCAAACTAAACATTCCCAGCTCCTTCAAGTGTTCTTCATAAGATTTATTCTCTAGGCCCTTCACCAGCTTCATTGCCCTCCTCTGTACTCCCTCCAGCACCTCAATATCTCTCTTGAATTGAGGTGCCCAAAACTGGACACAACACTCCAGGGGTGGCCTCACCAGTGCTGAGGACAGGGGGACAATCACCTCTCTACTTCTGCTAGTCACACTATTTCTAGTACAAGCCAGGATGCCATTGGCTTTCTTGGCCACCTGGGCACACTGCTGGCTCATATTCAGCTGCTTGTCAGTTAGAACCCCCAGGTCCTTTCCTGCCAGACACTTTCCAGCCACACTTCCCCATGCCTCTAGGGTTGCCTGGGGTTGTTGTGGCCCAAGTGCAAGACCCGACACTTGGTCTTGTTGAAGCCCATTTCTGCCTTAAAAAAACCCAAATACTTCAACATTCCCAAACTGAAATTTTTATTGTGGGTTATCAAGCTGCATTTTGACTGCTTCACATAAATTTGTGTTCACCTGAGGCCGTCTCAGCACCTCATGACAGCTGTTACTTGACTGCCTCCTCATCTCTTAGCTACAAAATGGACAATTTGCAATGGTAATTATTTCTGAACATAGTAATAACTAGTATCAGAAAAATGTGTTAAGAAGCTCCAAGTCAACAAACTACTCAATTTCTTTAAAAAACGGTAGGTTTTAGAGCAGTACAGAAAGGATCTCTTGCTCAAACTCTGAGAAATGTCTGAGAACACTTGTGAAACCCAAGCAGTTAGTCTTGGGCTCACTGTTCCCTGCGGAGGAGTATTACTTGGTGGTAGCCTAAACTATTGCAATACTAGTCTTCCCACAACATGAATAATCGTCTCCCTGCCAAGTATATTCAAGTACTACATTGGCCATAGGACACACCTTGCCTTGATCTTCACAGCTCTTTTACTCCTCATACAAGCACAGTATGAGCAAATAAATGGATCATTTCTTTGACACAGATTTGCTTACATAGTGGCTAGAATCCTTATCATCCACCTTTCTCTTTTTGACTTCATTAGTATATTCAGGGCCATTCCTTCGTTTATCTGTGCTTCGCAGACTGTCTGGGACCAACAGAGAATTACTCTGGAAAGAGAAGAAACAAGGTAAACAAAAAACTCCTTTCCTTCATATATGCTTCAAAACTCAAAGTGTATGTGAAAGATGCTTTAGAAATGTGACACCTACATAGTCTTTCATTCCATTTAATTCAACTCAAAAGTCCTCCAGGCAAACATGTAGTTTCATGCATTCCAAGAAGCTTGGCTTTCCATTGTTCAAATTATCAAAAGTTTAGTTCATTTGTCAGTCATTACCTAGTTAACTGATTGATTGAACTGAATTTATTGTTTAGGAGAAGCAGGCACACGGTATTCAAGGGCAGGTAGCAATTATTTTTTAATGTATTTTTAAATATACATACAACATGTAATAAAAGATACTTACTAATTATAATTTGATTGATTGCTTCTAGACCACTAAAAATAGATGAGGTTTTGGTAGGTCTATACCTGCAGGCATGGATAGATATATCGCGACTTGCCTTTAACTCTTAAAGTAAGAAATGTTTACAAAATCAGGTTATGCAATAATCACTTGTTAGCTGCAGTAAACTCCTGTTGGATACCTTGAACAAATGTATTGCAAACAAAGATCAAATATTTTTACTTCCAGCATAACAGCCACTGCTAGTGTGAAATTAAGGCGGAAGTGTTGTT
Source organism: Chaetura pelagica (assembly GCF_000747805.2). Taxonomy (NCBI): domain Eukaryota; kingdom Metazoa; phylum Chordata; class Aves; order Apodiformes; family Apodidae; genus Chaetura; species Chaetura pelagica. Next base: position 231,189 of record NW_009951800.1, on the reverse strand, counting down.
TAATCAGATTTGATCTGAAAAACAGAGGCCAACACAGCCACACAAATGACAAAAGCAAAGATTAATCTTTTCCTCCAGCTACATGGACTGCTTCATTCATCCAAAGTTTAGCTAAGTACAAACTGTTGACCCAAAGAGAAAGGCATTTTAGACATTTTTCAGTCACATGACAAACTGAGGTGCCTGCAATTCCCATCTCCATCTCCATTCCAGCTAAAGCATTAAAACGTGATACAATGAGTTCTTTTAAGTGCAGGATTAGCATATGCAAGAGGGTAATTTGTTCAGTGGTGTGTTAATGCTGTGAACAATACTGAATGACTTGAGAAAAAACTCTTTTCACAAAGACCTTCTAAGCCTAGTTCCTAAAGCCGAGTACATGCTTACAAAGATACATGTATGCTCACATAAATATATAAGTAAACACCTACTTACACACCTACGTGTACCTCTCAGAAGAGAGTAAGTAAATACGCACATACATAAGTGTAAGCCCTCAAATAGGAAGACACTTAGATCTACCCAAGAGCCAGCGTTATTTACTCTCAATGTATCATAGACACATACTAACAGCCAGTGAACTGTGCACTGACAGGCCTCCCCTTTAAAACCTGAGGACACTACAGTACTATTGCTCTGACATTAATGTTTGGTCCCAAGGAAAAAGGAAAACAAAAAGGTATATAAGGCAATCTGAATCCTCTTCTTCCTACTTCAGAAGCTGCACTTCAAAACCAAGTCTAAGCTATTTTATTCATTACTATTCAAACTAAACAAATGCCAAGGGGCTTACATACAGCATATAAGATGATCTAATGAAATTCAGTATAAAGCTCAAAATAATGTCTCTACCACAATGTTTTGCGGCTAAGAGGTGGGCTTATTGGATCACTGAACTAATTGCCTTGACAATTCAGCTTGAATTTAACCCCTCATCTCCTCCCAGCTACACACAAACTCAGGGATTCACTAGTTTGAATAACATTAAAACACATCTTTAACATTTTAATATTGAATACACCATGTCTGTAGCAGTAGAAACACCTTAAGTAAGCTGTCAATTAAAACTTGATAACAGATGAGTAATGCAAATGTCTTAAGAAAGTCTTAGTTATGACATAGTAAAAATAATTTTTAAAATTACTACTGAAAAGCTTAGAATAAAGCAATGAAGGCAAATGAAGTAAACTGCATGAACTCAGTTTCTCACAGTAAATTGTCAACATTAAGTGTGAATTTAAGATGGCAAAGAGTCAGCAGCTGGGAAAAATCTAGCAACCTTGCTATTTGAAGTTATTACACAGAAGTGTGGGGAACAGCTTGCAAATTTTAGCATCAAATATTCATTACAATGGCAGATATTTTTTATTTGTGTGTGCGTGTGTTTTGTGGCTTCTTTTTGTTGTTATTTTTCTGTTTTTGTTTGGTTTTGTTTTTTTTTAAATCTACCTACACAATACTGGAAATACTCTGTACAGTTTACTTTGTGGAACTTCCACACTGTGAAACGTACCTAGGATGTCCTAGGTATACCTAGCTCCCACTGTGTCCTAAAAGCCAAAAAAATACTAAATTTTACTTTCTCTCAAAAGACTGATGGTTTACATATAACATAAATATTTAATTATAACAATAATATGAAGTCCTCAGAAGCCTACTCCACAGAGCGTCTCCCCTGTGGCCATATTTACACTGCCTTTCTCTAACTTACCCCATTCATTTAAAGCACTGTTCTCTGGATTCATAGCATCCATTCTAGAAGCTGCTGCACTCTGGCAAAATTTACCAGTAAACACAATAACTAAAAAGCTACTGTTTATTTCCCTTAGGATTTCAAGGAAATTCTAATAATTCAGGCAAAAATCAGCTAAAACATAATTTTTAATTAAAAAATAGCTTGCTGCTATAACTTACTACCATAATTCAAACCATTAATTGTGTATGATTTCATTCCACAATATAAAACTACACATATTTTAAAGCAATGCATATGGTAGATCCAGAACAGTAAAGTAACAAAGGAAATAAACAAAAAAACCCGTAAGAACTGGAAAGCAGATTACATGTCTTACTGACATGTTACGGTTCAGGGAAGAGTCTAAACCTCACTTTACCTCATGTCAGCTCTGGTAAAGTTTATATTTGCTGTATGACCACTATCAAAAATAGGGCTAGCTAGGAGCAACAGCTTCACAACAAGAAAGTTAACTTTTTTATGAAAAAAAATAAAAATCTGTTTAGTTCTAATGTGTTTACTTCTACCAAGCCTACTAACATATGACTTATTTCTTAAAGTAGGACAAGTATTTTTATTTTAGCAATAATATTTTTTTTTTTTTTTTTAATAATGCAACAGAAATTTTCAATTGGGATTGATCTTCAATAATAATCAGTTAGTACAAAAAGAGCAAAAAGATATATGTGTGTATATATATATGCATGCATAGCGGATTTCCTAAAGAGAAACGGCATGACAACAGTTTTTGGTCTTAAAATTCAAAAGACTAGATACCTAAAAGAGGATAATACCCTCTTCTATATTAAGAGTTCAATTTATTAGGATTACCAATATAACGTATGTAAATTATTAATCTCCAATCACAACAAATGGTCAAAATCAATTTTATTTATATGTTTTCCTCTTCTGATAATTCAAAATTTATTCACATAAATCCCTTTTCTTTAAATAAGTCCCAAAAGCAGAAAAAAAGTCTAATGTAGCACTATCTCCTATCAAAAGTTACCAGACTGCATAAGGGCTGTGTAAAAGGCAACCTGGGATACTATCTGAACTTGGCTTCCAGCAAAAGTTAAAATACTGAAACCACCAACAACAAATGTGAAATGTAAACCTAGTCACGATGCACACAGAGAAGGCAGGTTCCCTATAAGGGATATAATGCATATTATTCAAATGCAGTTTTACAACTGCCTTGCTGCTTCCCATAGGAATTACTTCCAAACCACAAGTATGCATGCCAGAGGTATGCATACATGATATGCATGCTCACAGTATCTCATTTAGCCCCAGTTATAATACAGCACAGAAAACTCACTAGAACATATGGAACTGACAATTAACTATATGTTGATCATTACAGCAATTAAATAACAGTTTTTACATCACATCTGTGCTGAGTTCTACTATGCCTAGTCCCAATTTAGAACTCCTCTGGTGCTGGGCTCCTTATTCCCCCCCAGTCCCCTTTGCCCCAAAGAAACATACACACACACACTTGCTCTGTCCTTAGCTATTCACTGACTTAGCATACAGCAAAACCAACTGCACCCATCTGCCATTACAGCCAGTTACCAAAGCTGAAAACTGGTACTTGCCCATATCACCAAGAAGGCCTGCTGTGTTGAATTGACCATGGCACTGGACCCACACACAAGCTGACCTACCGGTATTCATATGCAGACAGGAATAAATGCAGTCCCTTGTTGACCGGGTAAAACAGTACCAAGTCTAACATTTAGAACAAAAATACCAGTTGCTCAGCAGTCCCACTGTTCATTGCTGGGACTCCCTCATAGAAACATAGTGGAGACTGGAAGAGGGACTAGTGCTTAACCACTCCCCAGCAAGGGACAATAAAATTGCACTCAAAGTTACTCAAGAATCATTGAATTCCACTTGTTGAATATGCTTCTTGGAAACACACATGTCAACAACCCAAAAGTTGACACGAAGTCATCAGGTTTAGTTTAAAATTACCAGTGATGGAAACCTACTGATTTTACTCTCCTCTCACCCACCATTTTAAGTTACATCTAGACTAGTATGTTCACATTAGGAATAACTAAGTCTAGAAGACTAAATAGATTTGAATCACCCTCCACATGTATTGAATAATCAGGACATAGAGAATAAGGATTCTATTGATTCAGTATATTCTAGCTAATGTTTGTCAAAATCAGTAATAAAAATTTTTTAAGACCACTGCAATCCTCTAGCCCTTTGTCATCAGCTTCAGGAGGCTGCTTTGTATCAGATACACACTGAACTGCAACACACCATCCCACAGCTCTTCCAGGAAAGCAACCCCTGCTGCATCCATTGAACCAAAAAAAATAAAAGACATAACTGATTAAAGTTTTTCAATTGCAAACTATATTAATGGAAAATAATGTTTTCTTCACAAAGGCCAAGAAGCATACATGTGCTACACTGGGAAGTACCCTACGTTTTCATGTAACTTTTTAGTATTTCTCTCCTGCCTTCCCCATTTAAAATAACTGAAACACAAAAGTGAACCAGCCTGCACTTAATATCAATGAAAAAATATCATTCAGTTGTGTATGCCCACTACCTCTAAGACTGGGAAGAAAAGAATAGGACAGAGAGCAATGGACACAGTGTTTTTCTGCTGTAAGAAAAGAGCATTTGTTTTACAAAAGGACAGCAACATTTATGCTTAACAATGAAGGCAAAAAAGTATCTTGGAAATTTATGAATACTCCCTAAGTAATGTTTTTCATGAAGACAAAACATAAACATTAACCTTAGCGTAAATCCCAAGGACATTAGTTAGATATCAGTCTACAAATTACTACTGATTTAATACAGCAATTCAGAACATTTGCATTTCTACACTGTCCAAACAGGATACTAGAAGAGTGAGAAGACAAGTGATAAACACGTAAGACAAGTCTGCAAAACGTTGACAGCATGTTCCCTACAGAAAAAAATGCAGACGTCTACATTCTTTTGTATTGATGTCTCCCAAAACTTTATTAAGCTTCAGTTGCAAAACTTGCTTACTTTGCCTGGCTTCACTACCTACAGCTAGACTACATCTCAATAGTAGGGATGCCTACATTCCCACAGTAATACAACCCAGTTCAAGATGTTTAGAGCTACATCAGCCAAAACCTACCTGCCATTATTCATGTAGTCCTATCATTTAATTTTAAAAAAACAAAATCTAACAGTTCATGTATGAAGTTTACAATTTCTACTATTTTAAATGTTTCACAAACACGCACTTACTTTGTATTTTTATTACTTGAAACTGTAAGTAATATTAAAAAATGCAGCCCTTGCCATTTAGAAATAGCAAAAGTAGGTAAAAATGGACACTGATGACAACCAAGAGTAAGGAAATCACTGCATATTCAGTTTAAGAAGGACAGGGAACTGCTTGAAAGAGTCCAGTGCAGAGCCACAAAGATGATGGAGTGGAACATCTCCCTGATGAGGAAAGGCTGAGGGAACTGGCTCTCTTACCTTTGGGACTGAGGGGCCACCTCATCAATGTTTACAAGTATGTTAAGGGCGAGTGTCTGGAGGACAGAGCCAGGCTTTTTTCAGTGATGTCTAGTGATAGGACAAGGGGCAACGGGTGCAAACTGGGACACAGGAGGTTCCATGTAAACATCAGAAAAAACTTCTTTCCCGTGAGAGTGACAGAGCACTGGAACAGACTGCCCAGAGAGGTTGTGGAGTCTCCTTCGCTGGAGACATTCAAAACCCACCTGGATGTGTTCCTGTGTGATGTGCTCTAGGTGATCCTGCTCTGGCAGGGGGGGTGGACTAGATGATCTTTCAAGGTCCCTTCCAACCCCTGAGATTGTGATTCTGTTATATTTTTATTCCTTTATAAATAAATTAATCTCACTGCACTAAGAAGTTTTTCTAAATACACAATACATAAAAGCTTGTAACTGCTTGTTTGCTTAAAGAAACTTGAAATAAATAAAACCAGATGTCATTTAAACCAGCATATGCTCAAATAATATGCCACAATATGCTTTAAAACAAAGCTAGTTGTTTGGTTTTTTTTAAATCAATTTAAAACAAAATAGGCAAGCACTAAATTGTAATCGTTCTAACTTGCACAGTGAAAGCTGTCAGCTTCTGCTGACGGCAACGGACATTAGACGTATTTGATGAAAATCATACTATAAACTGCACAGTAATACAAATATCAATTATTTTAGGTAACTAACAAACAACATGAGTTTTGGTGTCTTGAATGAAAAAAGCAAGCTATTGTCAGACTTCTGGCAGCACTACTACACTTAAATGTTATTATGAAAAGCAAATTTATCTTATCTTGGTGATTCAGATGTTACGAAGTAATTTGCAAAATAAGAGCCTACTTCTCAGTTGGAACTACACACAATAATTAAACAGACCTGCTGGTATGCTGTGTGTCTTATGACCAATTTTATATAATTCCCAAAAATATATTTTAAATTAAAAAGAAATAAATTTAAAAGACAATTGCAGAAGTTCAAAGAGCAAAGTATTCCCAGCTGATCATTTTAGCCACAGATTGGAACTGGACTATCATCTGAGTTATGACTTGTTCATTGAAGATACCATTTGCTGTTCAGCCAAGATTCTAATGCAACACTGTATTCAAACAATTCTAAGTTGAAGCTTAAGCTCACCTGTATTCAGCTATTAATGTTCAATTAGGGTATGAGTTATTATTCTCCACTTGGACCAAAAAGAAACTGTGGCCACACACTCCAAACCTCCTTCCTTATTTCTTAAGAAAAGCTGTTGAGAATTCTGCACTTGGCTAACATCACTCAAAGAAATATGTACCACTCAAAGAAATACGTTCTGAAGTCTGAGGATTCAGGAAAATCCATCCTAAAATTATTTCCAGTTACACTGTCATTAATAACATTAAGTAAGCTGAAATGAATGATTCTTGTTTAGTAATGCAAAAAAAAACCAGACTGCCACAAAATATATGCAGATAGTGTTCAGTAAATAACTCTCAAGTCCTGGTACAAAAAAAAAAAAAAAAAAAAAAAGGCAGAAGCCAAAGTCAGAAGTTTAATACCATAAAGATACCTGTCAAATGACATTTTCTAGCTCATATCTTTTCTAATAATGAAAAAAAAAGACCCCAATTCACCAATGACCATCAAGAAAACCAGTTTTATTTCTTGAAATGTTGTAAAAGTTGCAAATGCCCATCTCCAGTAGAGTAATGTCACAGTACCACTCAAAACAAAGCACTATAAAAAGCTATAAGAAAGTAGTCCTTTGGCAGGTTTTCAGAGAACATTGTCTTAGACCAAATCTATTTCACGTTATATTTAAAGGGAGAAGAAGTATTGTTATGGAAGTTATACCTCAAGGAGAAACTAAGCAGTAAAGTCATTAGTATGGCTTAAACAGATTCAGTTAGAGAAACTTCTAGGGCAAAACATCATCATGACACATGAATTTTAAAATTATCACCTGTTCTGCAACTCTGTTTTCTGAAAATCCTATGGGAAAAATCTTAGCTATGATTAATAATGTTATAGTTTAAGTTGCAGCCATGTTTTGTTTGATTTGGAGCTTTCCCCACAATACCAATAAGCTAACCCAAGTTCCAACTTTCCCAAATTCATTCTGCTCAAGAAAGAAACTTGATTCATACAGTCCTCCAAACAAATTGCTTGGTGTTATGCATAAACCAAGAGAAACAGAAAACAAACAGGCCTAGTAACCATGAAACTGACTAAAAGGTAGGCAAAGCAGAAAAATAGTGCAACATCTCATCATTACATTATTTAGAAGTGGAAACATTAGCAGTCAAGAAATGCACAGACATGCCCGTTCAGACACAGAGGCAAGAACAGAAATAAAAAGGGGGGAAAAAAATTAGAACACAAGCCACCAACAGTTTTAAAATGGCTTTTATTTATATAAGTCATTGCACATTCCTAATACAGTGATTTCCTGAAAATTACAGTATTTTGTAAACACGATTTACAGTTTAACCATACACAAAGCCTATTATTATTTCATGACAGAATAAATTATTTTCTTTTCAAAAATTAGTCAAGTGCAATTTTGCTGAATATTAAGTTGCGTAGTAGAATTTAAGACTATAAAACTAAAGTAACAGATGCAATTATCTAACTCTTTTGTTTGAACACATTCACTTCAAACTTTAACTTCTTGTTCCCCCTACCTTCCCACCCACATTACTTTCTCTGAAAAAAAAATTACCCATTATGTAGTTTAGTTTAACAATTTTCCACAATATGGTGCAGGCCACTTGTGTTACAACTAAGCATTTATACCAGGATGTCAAAATGCCCTGCAAACTATAGAGCAGGTGACACCTAGTGATCCCCTTTTAAAACACTGAAAAATTCCAAGATGAATTTTGCTTCAGTGGTATATATGCAGATATTTGCAACTTTGTCAACAGTTTTTTCTCATTCTATGCAACTGGAATTCTTTAGAGATGCGTATAATTCACAGCAATGTGCAAATTTCACAATGTCCTAATCAGGCCTGCCATGCCTCTCACCTCTGTGGTGTTCTGTATCGTGATGCTTCTTGTCATCTTTTATTGCCAAGTGAGACTGCCCACCCAAAGCACTAGAAAGGGCAAGAAGGCCAGCACTGCTTGCAAGTGGAGGGATTCCCGGAGGCTGAAGTCCTGATGGATGTGGTGTTAGAGGCACTGGAGGTCCATGGCCATGGGAGAGATGTTGAGCCTGCAACTGCTGCTGCTATTCCCAGCAATATCATCATTCCCAGAAGAACAGTGCAGAGCATATAGTTTGGGAAGGAGAAGGGAAAAGTTTGGTTAATTATCGAGAGTCAGAAAATGATTTTTTCATTTGTTTATTTTAAATCTATCCTCTCCTCTGTCCCACCACACCATACATACTGTATTACAGCATGCTGTCTGTGGACAGCTCTGCTCATGTCCCAGTAACCAAAAAAGGCTAGCTGTGTAGCCTAAGGACTATAGGTTGCTCTGGACAGCTATTGCCTGCCAACTGCCTCACCAGTGACAACACATAGCAGCAAAAGTCCCAAATATCTTTTCCCTTCTATAGAAAGAAGTATTACTGCTCTAAGGGGAAAAAAAAATAAGTGTTTCACTGGCAAGACTGATTTAAACTCAACCCTCTCCCTTCCCCCAGTTTGAAAACAGTAAGCAGGTTTACATTGTGAATATTAAAAAATCTAAAATACATTCCTGAATTTAATATTTTGTGTATTTAAATTTGTATTTTACTCAACTCAGCTTTTGGGGCAAAAAACCCTACAATAAGTAACACTGTATTTAAGAACTAACTTTGAGCTTAAAATCCAAGTGTTCCAGACAGTATCAATAAGGTATGGAATTCTAAACAAGAAACACAGTATATATGACTTGAAAAACCTCTAGCTCTTTCAAAGGCAGCTCGCAAGTTCAGTATCATAATGAGTGGACACCCAACCCTGTAACCCATCTAGCAAATTAACCTGTAAGCAATTTTAGAAACAGCCCTTATAATTAACTGGTACTTTACAAAAACTAGTATTTTCCAAATTCAGCTAACCAATTAACTTGTCCAAAATGCTAAACACTGATTAATTTATATAATTAGGCTTCAAAACCATCTTCAGTTCAGTCCTAGTTTTCCTTTAAGCTGCAGAAGACAAAAATATTTTCTACCTCTCTCTCCTGCTTCTGTGAGCCTGGGCATATGAACAGAATTTTGGGCATGCTTCACCATCCTTCCGCTGAAGGTAGATACCGTGCAAAAAGCTAGAGTACTATTCAACTCATACAATAACGGAGAAGACAGTTATGTGAATGTCTTAACAGAATGAGCTTAGCTAGACCTAAGAGTTTGACTGGGTGAATGCTATTTGTCCAAGTGCAGGCAAAATTGTTGCAGCACTGCTGAACTACTGAAATCATACAGAGACTTAAACTCATAGTTTTTCACAATTTACTCCAAAATAACACAACTCAAAATAATCCAAAAATATATGGTCTGCTTCGATAGGTCTGAAGACTCAAGAAAATTGTCAAAAATACTTGTGTAACATCTACTGGCATAGGAATTACTTAATCTATTACCATTTAGATAACCACTTCTGCACTTTATTTCTCATAAACACATCCCCAGACCTTATAAACAGCCTTGAGCTGTTTATAATTTTAAGTAGACACAAGAAACTGACACTGAAAAACTCTGGGCTGGACCTGCTAATCTTCCACTTTTCTGCTGTCTCATCTGTAGCACAGCCATCATTTACTTATTTTTTAGTTAAAAGACAAATCTGAAAGCTTACCACAATCCTTGTATTCAATTCTGTAAAGCAACAAGTTCACCAAATCTTTCTCACATCATGTATCAGGAATTTACTTTCAAGTGCTGCATAAAAAGACTTGCTAGGCTTCATTGCAATATGTACATCTGATCACTATCCTTGCCAACTTCCTGTTAATGTGTTTATAACAACCCCCAAAAATTTTTGAATAAAGTTTAAGAATTATTTTTATTTGAAGTAGTTGCAGCAGTAGACCACCACCTAAAAAATCAAGCAGCTATTGCTAGTGGAACTTCATTTAACTGAGGAAGTATCACTGAAAACCACTGTAAAGTCTAACAGGGCTCTATGCGTTTTGGGTTTCTCTTTTGTGTTTTTTTTCCTGATCCAGCCTCTAAAGAACAAAAGTACATCTCTCTTCTCACTGACTTTATCAAGACTTCAGTAGTTTCCAGCATATTTTTTCAAATCAGGGCATATTATCACATTCTGGGAGACTCCCTCAGAGAGACAGTACCCTTAGTCATTCCCTCTCTCTTCGACCACATAAGCCAGGTCAGTCGTCTGCACTCCAGTCATGAGATAATATGCATTAGCAGTACTATACTGCACTCATGGCACTGGTTTTACTTCTCCCCAGCTGTACTATCATACAGGATTACTCAGTTGTGGCATACAACTGGCAAAGAGCAAGAATAGGTTGTATGGAGAAAAATTTCCACCCTTCTCAAACAGTGAGCTCAAATTAGCTGTGGGCATGAGAAGGCCAAAACAGGGAAATAAAGTTAAATTGCTTCCGCTGTTGTCCCTACCCCTTCAGGAAGCCTGTGCAGATTCCCTTTATTCACACTGCTCTTGCTTGGTTTAATTTGCAAATGAGTTAACCCACATGATTTCAGGAAGCACAGAATAGTGTTTTCAGAAACCAAACTGTTACCTACAATTTTTCTGGCTCTGCTTTGTGATCTACATATAGAGTATTTTAAAAGTCCCAGAAATGAGGAAAAGATAAATGTCCTATACCAGGGTCTGAAGCTGAAAGCATGTGGCAAGAAGGGCTATATCCTGTTTTTCTGACAAGACTGTACATGGACTGTGGAAAGCAATGCCCAGTGACAGACACAGAATAGGAGAGCTGTAAGTAGAAATACATTTGCACAACATCTTAGCAGCTTTGTGAAATGGTTACTGAGGACAGCAGAGGAAAATGGCACCCAAAGATACTTAAATATGCCACTACATTAAACAGACTTAACACTAAAAACCTGATTGCGGTTGTTTAAACCAAAGGTATGTAATGATTTAATGTTTATTATCTGAGGCTCACTGCTATTTAAGACTGAAGTATACTAACTGTTGTTTATATATTACCATTCATAATAGATTTAAAAGTTCTGCCTAAGACATAAAGATGATCCTTTCCAGAAGTTCATGCTTATTCTATTTTAAAACGTGAATTTTTAAGTGTTTAACATTCTTTTTCTAGAAGGGGAAAAAGGAATACATGCTACATGCAGAGGAAGAAAGTAAACACCAGGGAAATGGATAACAGCAGGGCTCACTAGATGTATTTAGTAACCAGGCATTTGCCATAGTAGATCCTAAAAATAACAATGTTATGCATATAATCACTTTCCTATCACTTCAAAGACAGTAATGACTGCTCTATCAACTTTCAAGAGCATAGCAGCTATGAGATATAAAACAGCCTAAGTTGGCAGGAGTATCATGGTCTACTAGGCATGTTCATTAGCAGTTAATTAAAAACTAGACACCTGCCATAAGAAATGTGCTCAAAAAAGGATGAGTAACAGATCTGTCTTACTACCAATTATGATCATTACTTGCAGAGCAAGGGCTGTGTCCACTTTCACAGGGAAGTTGGAAGACAGAGAACAGTGCAATGATGCATACATAAGCAACTGAGCTCAGATAATTAGCCACAGCGATGATTTTATAAGTATCAATAGCTTACCCACCATTTTCTTGCAAAAACAGAAGTTCTTCATATTTGCAAAGGGAGAAAAGGAATGGCAAATTCAACTTATTTTACTGGCTATATGTTGCTTTTATTACTTTGATTTTTTTTTCCCCAGTATCCCTCTAACCAGACCACAAAAGACCCAAAAATCAACATATGAAAAACACAGCACTTGCTTCACTGAGCAAACACCTCTGAACAATTTTAAAGGCAGTACAGGTTTTCACCTTCAACATCCTAGGCAAGTTCAAGCCATAAAGAGCTCTTTAACTAGGACTTAAAATTGGGTCTTAATTTTCATTCTCTGTCAGAGACTTAATTAAGTCTTTGCGAAACAGATTTCTTATACATAAACAATGCCATGCCTCCCTCAGGCTCTTCGCTTACCAAGACAGAGCTTGAGCTCATACAATCCCACTAGCCACCTTAAAGTATCCCTGTAAGGTCATGAACACTTATGGCTTACTTCAAAATCTATTTTTGAATTCCTAGATTTAAATGCTGAGAGCATTCTTCTGTTCTTGAACAGATATATGATGTACTACTCAGCATCTGTTGAAAAGCACTACATTAAAATTCACATCTGATTGTACATGCATAGTGGGGAAAAAAGGCTGTATCTTGTGCTGAACTACAAGCACCTGAGAGTAGAAAAAGTTTTCAAAAACCTCATCAGCACTAGCAACAATACTATTATCAACAGATTCCCCCAAGCTCCACAGAGGTGTTCTGAAAAAATACCTGGCAAGCATAGAAGTCCTTTAAGAGACCTAAAATGCAAAGAGCACTATATCATGTCAACTTCTGTAAACATGAATGATAGAAGTTTGCTGCCTCCTTAGGGCCCACGTCAAAGATGTACAGGAAAAACTCCCTACCCTTGTTCAACCCTCATACTACCCATTAGGAATTTTACAGGTAGGCAGTGACGAGATTGCTACCAGAAGTCCACGGGCAATGAAGAGAGACTTCATGGCCCTAGGACAGCTGGTTAGGGGGTTATGAGCACAAGCAGTGTTTGCCTCTATCCCACCTGTTGCAAGGATTGGTAAGAGGATAAACAGAAGGAGCCTACAGATCAATGCATGGCTACATGACAGCATTTTGGGTTCTATAAGCTGCTTTACAAGACACTGGGGCTGCTAGCAAAAGATGGGATATGCCTATCCAAAAGGAGGAAAAGGATCCTGAGTCAGGAGCCAGGAGCACTCACAGAAAGGTCTTTAAACTAGACTTGAAGGGGGGCAGTACAAAACTGGTTTTACTAGAAAGGAGCCTGTGAGCGACATGCCAGCACCAGGGTGAGGGATCCAAAATGGCAGTGATCCCACCACCGTCACCACTGCAACCAACTGGGGAATAAACCAGGCCAACCAGAGTAGTGTAAAATGTGCCTCAGCTGTCTCCTGAAATGAGAACCAAAAGATCAGCCACCTGAAGAGTATATATACAAATGCACACAGTCTGGGAAATAAACACGAAGAACTGCAGCTCCATGTCCAGTCAGGTAGTTATGAGATCATAGGAGTAACTGAAACACGGTGGGACAATTCATACCCCTGGAGCACCATGACAGATGATATAGGCAGCTTGTAAAGACAGGCAGGGGAGAAGAGATGGAGGTGTTGTGCTCTGTGTTAAGGAAAACCTTGGATGTATAAAAGTCAACTCATAATTGTTGTAGCCAAACTGAATGCCTCTGGGTCAAAATCAGAGGGGTCATCTCCAAGGGTGACCTTACCGTAGGCACCTGTTACCCCAAGACAATGTGACCAAGGAAGTGATACTCAGGTCACTCAGGCAAGTTTCAGGTCAACAAAACCTGGTCCTTATGGGAGACTTTTAACTACCCAGACGTTTGCTGGAAGAGTAACACTGCAGCTCACCTCACATCCATCAAGTTCCTGCAATGTGTAGGAGACTGCTTCTTCACACAAATGTTGGATGTGCCAACAAGGAATGGGGCACAGCTGGATTTACTACTCCCTGACCAAGAAAACCTGCTCTGTAATATCTCTGTTAGTAATAGACTTGGATGCAATGACCACAGTATGGTGGAGTTTGGGACACTGCTGAGCATGATGAAGCTGAATTCCAGGACAACGGGTTTAGATTTTATAAAAGTAAACTTCAGCTTGCTCAGGGCTCAGTTGGAACGGATCCCATGGGAAGGTTCCATGGAGGGTAAAGGAGCTGGTGAGTGCTGAGAGTTTTTTAAGAACACTCTCCTAGATAAGCAAAACCAGTTCATCCCTTATAACGGCAAGGGAAGTAGGCGTAACCATGAGCTTCTGGGTCTGCTCAGAACCAAAACAGAAATGTACTAGAGGTGAAACAGTGGAACATTACTTGTTGAAAATTACAAGGGTATTGCCAGGGTATGCAGAGATGTAGTTAGGAAAGCAAAGGCTCAGCTTGAGCTAGAATTCACCAGAGATGTCAAAAGCTTCAAGAAAAGGTTCTTTAGATATTTTAACAAGCAGACATAGAGGAATAATACTGGCCGATAATTAAACAGAAGAGGTGAACTAGTGATCAACAATGCTAAAAAGGCAGAGGTCCTCAACACTTTCTTCACCTCTGTCTTTACCAGTGCTGTTGGGTCCCAGGCCACAGAACAAAAAATTCAGATTGATGCAGACACAGACCCACTATCAGTGAAGGAAAAGTTGGTGTGTCAACTATTACAGAAGTTTGACCCACAAAAAAATCAATGGGCCCAGATGCCATCCACCCTAGAGTGTTGAGAGCTGGCTGATGTTGTTGCAAAGCTGCTCTCCATAATCTTCGAGAAGCTGTGGAGATTGGGAGATGTCCCTGAAGACTGGAGGAAGGCTAATGTCACCTCCATCTCTAAGAAGGGTTCAAAGTCCCTGGGAAAGCCATGGAGCAAATCCTCCTGGTGACTGCCACAAGTCAATTGAGGCATGCGACTGAGAAAAGCCAACATGGATTTACCAGGAGCAAATCGTGCTTGACAAACCTGATCACCTTCTACGACAAAGTAACCTGCTTGGTTGATGCAGGGGTGAGCGGTGGACATTGTCTATCTAGACTTTTCCAAGGCTTTTGATAAAGTCCGCCCCAGCCCTCTCCTGGAGAAACGGACTCATCATGGCCTTGACAAGTAGTCTGTGTGGCAGGTGGGGAACTGACAAGACTCTACTTAGTGGGTGATAATAAGTAGTTTCTCCTCAAACTGGCAACTGGTCACAAGTGGGGTCCCCAGGAACCAATACTGGGCCAAATACTGTTTTATATCTTCATAAGTGACCTGGATGTTGGAATCAAGAGAACCCTAATTAAGTTTGCTGATGGCACCAAGATGAGTGGAGAGGCTGACACTCCAGAAGGGAGAGCCACCTTCAAGGATGACCCGGACAGACTGGAGGAGTGGACTGGCAGGAACCATATGAAGTTTAATAGGGAAAAGGATAAGGTCTTGCACCTGGGAACACATAACCCAAAAGTGCAGTTCATACTGGGATCTACCTAGCTGGAGGGCAGCCCTCTGGAAAGGGACCTGGGGGTCTCAGTGGACAACAAGCCTAACATGAGTGAGCAGTGTGCTGCAGCAGCAAAGAAAGCCACCAGGATGCGGGGCTGCATCAACAAGGGCATCACCAGCACAGACAAAGAAGTCATAATCTCACTCTACTTAGCACTTGTCAGACACCTGGAGTAAAGTGTTCCATTTTGGTCCCTGCTCTACCAGACAGATGGGAGAGGGTCCAAAGAAGAGACACAAGGATGATCAGAGGACTGGGGGACCTGCCATATGAGGAGAGGCTGAGAAAACTGGGTTTGTTCAGCCTTGAGAAAAAGAAGGCTTCAGGGAGACCTTATTACCAAGATGGAGACTCCCTATTTACCAGAAGTCACATGGAAAAGACAAATGGTAATGGGCACAAGTTAATCCTGGGGAGATTCCAATCAGACACAAGAGGTAAATTTTTCACTATAAGGACAGTCAAACATTGAATTACAAAATCATTAAGGTTGAAAGGGGCCTAAAGATCATCAGGTTCCAACCACCCTGCCATGAGCAGGGAACCCTACCACTAGACCAGGTTGCACAAAACCTTGTCCAACCTGACCTTAAAAACCTCCAGGGGTTTAAAACCATTCCCCCCTGTCCTATCGCTATCTTCTCTGATGAAAAGCCCCTCTCCAGCTTTCCTGTAGCCCCTTCAAGTACTGGAAGGCTACTATCAGATCTCCTTGTAGCCTTCTCTTCTCTAGGCTGAACAGCCCCAACTCCATCAGCCTGTCTTCACAGCAGAGGTGCTCCAGGCCTTGGATCACCTTGGTGGCCCTTCTGTGAACCCTCTCCAACAGGTCTATAGCTTTTCTGTGCTGAGGGCACCAGAACTGTACACAGTGCTCCAGGTGGGGTCTCACCAGAGCAGAGCAGAGGGGCAGAATCCCCTCCCTGGCCCTGCCAGCCACACTTACTTTGGTGCAGCCCAGGACACAACTGGCTCTCTGGGCTCCAGCACACACTGGTGACTCATGTTGAGCTTCTCATCTGCTACCACCCCCAAGTCCTTCTCCTCAGGACTGTTCTCCAGCCATTCTCTCCCCAGCCTGTATTTGTGCCTGGGGTTGTGCCAACCCAGGTGCAGGACCCTGCACTTGGCCTTGTTGAACTTCATGAGGTTGGCACTGTCCCACCTCTCCAGCCTGTCAAGGTCCCTCTGGATGGCATCTCTTCCCTTTTGGGTGTTGACCACACAACACAGCTTGGTATCATCAACAAACTTGCTGAGGATACACTCATTCCTACTGTTCATATCTCCAATTAAGATGTTAAACAGCACTGGTCCCAGCACTGACTCCTGAGGGACACCACTCACCACCCGCCTCCATTTGGACATTGAGCCATTGACCGCAACTCCCTGGGTGTGGCCATCCAATCTCTTAACCACTGAGTGGTCCATCTGTCAAATCCATGCCTTGTCAGTTTGGAGACTAGGATGTTGTGTGGGACAAATGCCTTGCACAAATCCAGGTAGTTGCTTTGCCACCATCCATCATCTCTGTAGCCTTATTGTAGAAGGCCACCAAAATTGGTCAGGCACAACTTGCCCTTAGTGAAGCCATGTTGGCTGTCACCAATCACCTCTTTATTTTCCATGTGCCT
>NW_009951800.1:189352-213904 GCF_000747805.2 Chaetura pelagica | reverse complement strand
CGGCCTGCCATAACATCTCAAATATGATGGACAGAGGCTCGGCAGTTGCATCCACCAGCTCCCTCAGGACCTATGGGTGAACCCCACCAGGTTCTTTAGGTGGTAACAAACCTGTTCTCCTACAATGGGGTTGCTTCATTATCTCAATGCCCAGTTTTCACCAGTTGTGTTGAGGATGGAGCACCTGCCAGAGAAGACTGAAGCAAAGAAGTAACTGACAACCTCAGCCTTCTCAATGTCCTGTGTATCTACCTCACCTGTTTCCTTCAGGAGAGGGCCTACATTCTCCTTGGTTGTCCTTTTCTCCCCAACATACCTAAATAAGCTTTTCTTATTGTTTATAACATCGATGGCAAGATTTAATTCTGGAGAGATTTATTTCTATCTGGGATTTGGCTCTCCTTACCTGATTCCTAGCTCCTCAGACAACCTCTCTGTAATCCTCCCAGGGTACCTGCCCTAGCTTCTACCTTCTGTATGCTTCCTTATTAAATTTGAGCTTTTCTAGAAGCTTCTTGCTCATCCATGCTGGCCTCCTGGAGTTTTTACTTGATTTTCTCTTAGTTCGGATGCACTAGGCCTGGAGAAGGTGATCCTTACATATCAGCCAGTTTTCATGGGCCCCTCTTCCCTCAAGGATATTATCCCATGACACTCTCTTGAGCAGATCCCTGAAGAGGCTGAAATCTGCCCTTCTGAAGTCAAGGGTAGTAAGCTTGCTGTGAGCCCTCCTTGCTACCCTAAGGATCTTGAACTCCACCATTTCATGGTCACTCCAACATATGCTGCCCTTAACATCCCTCACCAGCCCTTCTTCTTTGGTGAGGACAAGGTCCAGCATAGCACCTCTCCTGGTTGGTTCCTCCACTATTTGGAGGATGAAGTTACCATTCTTGTACTCTAGGAACCTCCTGGATTGTTTGCAATTAGCAGAGTTGTTCTTCCAATAGATGTCAGAGTGGTTGAAGTCGCCCACGAGGACCATGGCATGTGAATGTGAAGCTGCTCCTGTCTGTCTATATAGTGTCTCATCTATATTATCCTCCTGCTCAGGCAACCTGCAGCAAACCCCCACCATGATGTCACTTTGGCCTTTCTTCCCCTTAATCTTAACCCATAAGCTCTCTGTTGGCTCCTCATCCACCCCCAGGGAGAGCTCCATGCACTTCAGATGGTCTTTGAAATAGAGGGCAACAACCCCACCCCGTCTCCCCTGTCTGTCCTCCCTAAAGAGTTTGTAACCCTCCATTCTTATGCTCCAGTAAGAGGAGCCATCCCACCAGGTCTCAGTAATGCCAATGAGATCACAGCCCTGGAGGCTCATCCTCATCTCTACTTACTCCTGTTTATTCCCCATGCTGCGTGCATTTGTATAAAGGCATTTAAGCTCCAGTGAGGTTGGCTGACTAGCTGACCTGACCACTTCTGTGGTTACTAACCTGTTAGTGAGCCCTGTGTTTGCACCAAGGGTTTCTAGCTCTTCCTCTTTGTTTCCCATGCTGTGTGCATCGGTGTAAATGCGCTTTGGCTGGGTTATCAATTTCATGCCCAACATGGGCACACCACCCCTAGGCTCATGTGTAGTAAGCCTGGCTTTATCTCTCACCCCCTTCCAATGTAGTTTAAAGCCCTATCAATGAGCCCTGCTAACTCCTGCCTTAGTACCCTTTTTCCCCTGTGGGTCAGGGTCTTCTCATTCAGAGCCAGCAGGCCTGGAGTCCAAACCATAATCCAAAAACCCGAGGTCTTGTTGGTAGCATCAGTTTTGGAGCCAGGCGTTGATTTGTGCAGTCTTTTTGTTAAACACTGGAATAGTCTCCCATAGGGAAGTAGTAGATTCCCCTACATTGGACAGTTTTAAGCCTCAGCTTGACAGGGTGCTGAGCCCTCTCATATAATCTACAGTATTACCTAGAAAGGTTGGACTAGATGATGCTTGAGGCCCCTTCCAACCTGGCATTCTATGATTCCGTAATAGCTAGTGGGACTGAGTGCATCCTCAGCAAGTTTGTGATACCTAGCTGAATGGTGCAGTTGACTCACTGGAAGGAAATGGCAGGAAGCTGAATCAGGGGAGGTTTAGGTTGGATATCAGGAAAAAGTTTTTCACCCAGAGGGTGGCTGAGCACTGGAACAAGCTTCCCAGGGAAGTGGTCACAGCACCAAGCCTGCCTGAGTTCAAGAAGCATTTGGATGATGCTCTCAGGCACATGGTGTGATTCTTGGGGTGCCATACACAGGGACAGGCGTTGGACCCAATGATCCTGATGGGTCCTTTCCAACTCAGCATATTCTATGATGGGTAGATTTAGGTTGGACATAACGAAGACATCTTTTACAATGTGGGTGGTGAGTCACTGGAGCAGGTTGCCCAGAGAAACTGCAGTTGCCCCATTCCTGGAAGTGTTTTGTCCATGGCGGTGGGAGAGTTGGATATGATCTTTGAAGGTCTCTTCCAATCCAGACCATTCTATGGTAGATCAACAGACTGATATATGAGCTAACCAATATGGCTTGTGTACTACTTCATTTTCTGGCAGCAGAAGCTGCGTTTCCTCTTCATTGCTTGTGGATGGTTTGGTTTTGTGTTATTTTCTTGATAAAAGTCACCATTAAGACTAACTAGTCACAAAGTGTATCAGCAGCCCCTGCAAGACACTTCCTTCTCACTTAATCTTCAGTATCATAACAGTAACCTGCAAAATTAAGCTCTGAGTTTGCTTTCTTTTGCTGATGACACAAAACTGGAAGGAGTGGCTGATATACGTATGCTTGGGACCACTCAGCTGGAAAGAAGCTATACAGAAAATGACCTGAGGGTCCAGGCAGACACAAAGTTAAACATGAGACAGCAATGTGGCTTTTTGGCAAAGCAAGTGAATAGCATTCTGGACTGCATTAGCCAGAAGAGTGAGTGAAGTGATCCTTCTGCTCTAGCCTTCATAATTGAGGACACCTGCACTACTGCATGCAGTTCTGGACTTCCCAGTACATGACAAGACATGGAAATACTGGAGAGCATACATCCTGGGCCTAGAGAAAGCTAAACAGTCACACCTCTTTCAGCCTGATCTCATGCATGGAATACTACAGTCCATTTATCATCTTTGTAGCCCATTGTTAGATGGCCCAATAACAAGGCAAGAAGAAACGGGCACAAATGGAAACATGGGAAGCTCCTCCCATAGATCAGAAAATATTTTTTTAATTATGTTGGTGACTGAGCCCTAGCACAGGTTGCTCAGTGATACGGTGGAGTCCCCATCATGGACACTGTCCTGCACAACTGTTTCTAGTTAGTCCTGCTTCAGCAGGCGAGTGGATCAGGTGACCTTCAGGGGTGCCTTTTAAGCTCAGGGATTCTGCAATTCTGAAATTCTTATTGCTTACTATTTTCTCCCTATTTTGTTTTAGAAAAATGAGCTAGTGTGAGGAACCTCAGGCCCTAACAGGCCCTCAGGACCTATACTTGCTGGAACTGGTGTTGAAATCCCATTGTAACCCCTAAACAAAGTCTCGTTTGCATCCCAAAAGGCCTGCCTGAGACCATGGAGACAACTCTGATGGCCTGCATATTGCTTGCAGCTGGCATGTACAGCAACTGAGATAAGGATGGAGGGGTGGAGGGGGTGCAGATCCATCCACTCCAGCTGCTCAGTCCTATGACTCAAACAGGATTGCAAAACAAGGTAACTAGGCCTATAAAACAGGGGGCTGCAATGGTGGGCCTGGGAGCCTTACTGACACCACCTCTTCCCACTGGCTGGCCCAATGTTGGATCCACGACTGGTGATTTTCTATTATCTATCTCTCTAAACTTCTCTCTCTCTCTCTTCCTCCCTAACGTCATTAAGTAATGCAAGGCCTTTTTTCTCAGGTCGTGCAGCTTAAACATTTATGTATTGTACCCTTGTGATCTAATTGTCAGACTACCAACATGCAGCATAAGATAATAATTGAAGTATCTGTATTCCTTCTACAGTTTTAATTAAACTTAATTAAAATACAGACCTTGAGCGTCGCTTCACCTTAATCTCATTAAGGGATATCAGAAAGCCAAGAATTTACTCGAACTGTGACAGTTTAATCACTCTCCCTGAAGAGTCAGGTCTGAGACAAAAGTTGGATCCACCGATATCTAGGCTCCTCTCTGAGGAGTTTAGAAAGCAAAGGGGTCCAATCTGAATTTCCCTGGGATGCTTTCCAGTTGCCGGATCAGCTTATGAATGGGGATCACAGAGTCTCTATTGGTGCGATATTGTCGTCTGTGCCAATTGCCACTTCAACACCATACAAAGTCATATATTTCATACATTAAAAATTTGTGAGGCAGTGATGTGACTACCTAAAGACCCAACTGTCGCAAGCAAAAAATCCTGTTTCATGCTATAGTGTAGAAGATGCATAGGACAGCATATTTGGGTCTTATTTGTTCTCCACTCACACAACAAAACAAAACCAAAACAAACAAAAAAAACCCCAACCAACCAAAAAACCATACCCCGTGAATGAGCACATCAGCAGTTTTTCCTCTAAAGTGACCAGCAGTTAACTACTTAACAAAAGTTTAGTGATAATTATTAAATGGTAAGATTTTTAACATCCCATTGATAGAGCAGAAATATAGTACTACAGAGGGAATTCTACCAGTTCCGTGACACCTTCTCCCCAAGGCACATTACCACTCCACTGGTGCAGCTGCATCCACATAAGAGTGTTTGCAAAGAGAAAAGAAGGGTTTTCTTCTCTCCTCCATGCTTTTAGGCACTCTAAGTCAACCTAAAACTTAGTAGCTTATACCAGCTGCAGACCCACTGAAGCATGGCTACTGTTTGCATCAGCAGCTATGATGGCAATGCAACAAGCAGCCCACAAACTAAAGTAGCTCTTTTGCTAGGACAACCTGGTATGTATATGCACACACAGAACATTTTCTGTATCACATGACATATTAAGATATATATATAATTATGTAAATCTCATTACTGTAGTTATGTACTACACATCATATAACATGCATACTATTTTGTGTATATTACATATATATTGATTGTTTACACTTTTGTATTTTTATTGAAGTTTTTCTGTATGTTTCTGTATATAGCTTTTTAATTGATAGCTGTTAATTCTAAAACTGTGCATTGAAAGCCTGGCTTAAGAACAAGTCCCATCTCAAACAGCTTATAGAAAAGAATAAAAAAAAGTCAGAGAATCAAGTTCTGAGAGTCCTTGCATTAATAACAGTATTTATTTCCTTAGGTTAACTAAGGTTGAGGGGGGCTTTGTTAGGCTAAACACCAAAGAAATAAGAGGCAAACAGCAGAACTAAAGTCACACTGAAGTTTTGAAAAAGATTCTGCAACAATGGAGGAACCAGAGAAGCCTTCATAAAGGACAGATGACACAGGGCAGGAGGGAGTGGAGGAGCAAAGTAAAAATAGAAAAAAATATAATTTCACAGGAAAACATGTCTTCACCAAAGAACTGCATCAAAATTATGGCCAGCATGTCGATGGAGGTGATTGTCCCCCTCTGCTCTGCTTGGAATCCACTAGGATTACTGAGTACAGCTCTAGAGCCCCCAGCACAGGAAGACAAGGAGCTGTTGGAGAGGGTACAAAGAAGGACCATGAAGACGAAGAGAGGCTGAGAGAGTTGGGGCTGTTCAGCCTGAAAAAGAGAAGGCTGCAGAAGGGCTTTATAGAGGTCTTCCAGTACCTGAAGGTGCTACAGGAAAGCAGGGGGGAGCCTTTCCTGAAAGAGGGCAGTGACAGGACAAAAGGTAATGGTTTTAAACTGAAAGGGGATATTCAGGTTAGATATCGGGAAGAAATTCTTCACCACAAGGGTAGTAAGGTGCTGGAATAGATTGCCTTAGGAGGGTGTTGATGCCACCTCCCTGGCTGTGTTCAAGGCCAGGGTGGATGAGGCTTTGTGCAGCCTGGTCTAGTGTGAGGTGTCCCTGCTCACAGCAGGGAGGTTGGAACCTGATGATCTTTCTATGACTTCCCAAATTCTAAAGGAAAGTAATGAATGCAAAACCACATTCTAAAACCTACAGAAGAAATCCTTACATTCTCTTGGCCCACACAAGGCAAAAGCTGGTCTTCTGAAACCACTTACATTCTTCTGATTACTCTCAGTATAAGGCAGGTCAAGAACAAAGCTTTTATTTAATTTTAGCCAAGCACAGAATCCTCTCTCTGAAGGCTCAAATGCAAGCCTTAGGTCTCTAGAATTACACTGTCAGCACACATACTTCTGGTTTGCAGAAACTGCCAGCACAAATTTTTTTCTGGGGCAATGATAAATTCCTGCTATTAATCACCTACTAAACTCAAAACCATGTGTTTGCCTTTTTAGCTACTGTTAGCTTACCTCTACTATCCAATGACAGTTCAAAAGCATGCTCCTGCCGCCACAGCAGCCAAAAACAGCTACTTCAAGCATGCACCAATTTAGAAATTATCTAAAGTTATTACTCTAGGAGTTTTATTACTAGCATATTATTATCTTAAAATATATTTATTTTCTTTCCAGGCTGTTTTAGACTACAGAAATTTATATCTTGCTGAATATGAAGATAGTAATGATTTGAGTAGAAAGGCTTTTGGTGAATTAAAATCCAGAAGTTAAATATATTATTCAGAATTGTACTCATCACCCTTCTGTCCCAGTTACTATTAACCACAAAAAACATTTCAGAGATATTAAAGAATGAAAAATATGACAGTCATGAGAAAAGAATTGCATTGCTTTTTACTGTTCCGAGTCACAGCCAAGTTATTGGAAATTTTCTATACATTCTGTAACAACTTCAGCCTACCAAATGACAGTCACACATTTAAGCAAGGCACTTCCACCAATTCTGGCTTTTACCACCTGAATACTACTGCTTATGTCAAGTTGAAGAGCTACAGCATTATACAAGACAAGAACCTTGGTAATTCAGCAAGTATTCTGAACAAAGAAAAACTAATACAGTTAACAGATGCCAGAAGTTCTGCACACTCTATTCTAGAACAAGGAGAGTAAGATTCTCTCCATTCTCTTCCAGCCCTCCCACACAGCCCCCATCTCAAGTTTGTCTTGTTCTTCCCCCATGAAAAACATAGTGGGTTGCTGTTTTCTCACACATTTTCCATGTTTAAAATTTACAGTACTCACATCCTCTTGTCTCTTCCTCCAGTGCCTCTGCACTCTCCTACTGATTCTTTCTCACAGTCAGTCAGTTACATGTATATTTGCCTCTGTGGTCCACACTACTTCCATCAGCACACTAGAAGTCAGTTCACCTCAATGAAATAGCATTTGCTTCTCAAAACTAGACCTCAGTTCCTTTCAGATCTGTATGCTTCATTGTTTGCACCTCTCTCTTCTACTGCTAAGTACATCATTCAACACAAACTCCCAACACCTTCCTCTATCCCTACTTAGGTTGCAGGACACTCCATGCTTTGCTTCATCGTAACTAACTTCTTTGAAATTGATTTCAACTCACATACAGTCCCAGCTGAGTTTCTCTCTTGTCTGGGTCAAAATATTAATTCCTTCTATCCAACTCCTTCCTCCTCAAAACCTACATCCCAGACTTCCGTCAAGAGAAGCACTGAAGGTCACATCACACTTTTTTCTCAGCCTATTGACTCTTCACCTACTCCATCTCTCCACTTGTCTCACTTAAAGTATGAATAAAAAGCAGACATTTGTAGGAGAGAAGGAATGCTCACCTCTTCAGCTTGTTTCCTTCTACTTCACTGATAACTCAGGGAAAAGTGGATAATATTCACAAAGCCTAACTTCAAACATGAAAAAATTCCTTCCTGCATATGCTTTAATAAAGGGAGGTGTTCTGAATCACTCTTCAAAGGAAGTAACCCTTTCCTCTGGGATTAAATGACCTGTTTCTCTGTACCAATGACATTTTAATATATTATGTATTGATGCTCCTCTGCCTTAAGCACCTTGAATAGCAAACCCATTTTGTCTTTCTGGTAGCCTTTCCAAATTGTATTTATTAAAGCTCAGTGAACACACTTTGTGTAAATTCTTGCCATTAACTGTACTATTCCAGCATTTTTACCTCATTTTAGTCTTTTCCATTGCTGCAAAACTATTCCTCCCAAAAAAGTCTGTTCAACAGAACCATCTGGAGTGTGCAGAACACACCAACTTACAGCTCTACATCATTCAACATGTACATCCCCCAACAGCTGCTCAGTAGACAATACTCTCACAAGTGGTACCAACTCAAGTGTTATCTCCCATGCGCATCTCATCAGAATCTACCTTCTCTCTCCATTTGCAGTTGCAGCTGTGTATCTTCAGGTTTGGCAGGGAAAAAAAGTGTTTAGCGAGAGCTCAACCATGTATCACTTCTTTCTTGGAAGCTGTTCAGCTTCACAAAATTTGTAACCATATACTTGGTCTCAACTTTGACTTGTAACTAAGATATTAAACCTAGACTGTGGAAACCACGTTTGGTTGATAC
Organism: Chaetura pelagica; assembly: GCF_000747805.2. Lineage (NCBI taxonomy): Eukaryota > Metazoa > Chordata > Aves > Apodiformes > Apodidae > Chaetura > Chaetura pelagica. The sequence continues at coordinate 205,413 of NW_009951800.1, read as the reverse complement.
TATCTATTCATTCACAATTTACAGACCTTCTCCCAGGTCACTGTTTTGCACAGGACAAACTACCAATACACATCAATAATGCTTACTTTTCCCTCAAAATCTAGTGACACTAACAATAAAAATATTTTGGGGGGGGATCTGTACTTTGAAAATACCAACTGTCATGCTAACATATACCTTCTTCCTTTGCTACCCATTTTAACTCAGTTTAAAAGTCGAGCCTTTGTTTTCCACAAGTATCTACCATGACAGAATCTTAGCATGTAATTAAGGCTTCAACTTCTTTTGAAAAAGCAAAATATGAAGATGTTGTCACAGAAAAGAGTTCCTATTGCTAGAGTCTTGTCTAGTAATTTAGATTTGGGGTCAGCTAATTCATGGTAAAAGTGAGCACAATGTGCCTTGTGCTCACTAGATCATATTTTATTGAATTAAAAAGATCTAGACAATTTCCACTCCCTCAGCACATAATTCAGGTCATGGCTGAGGAGGATCTAAAGTAACACTACAGCTGCTTAGCTCTTCCTTTGCACTAAGTTGTGCATTCATTTCTGGTCTAGTTGTATTTCTATTTTATAATGAAACATACAGCCTAGTTATTTATAGGCTAAGGATTAACTACACACTCTTAAGAATAAACCCTCAAGAGGTTAACCTCATCCTCTTAAGCTTCACACACTACAATCCCAGAGATAGCTGGCAACCACAGCCAAGAGAGAAAAAATAATCCCACATTTTGCTAATCCTTTAACCAATCACCTCATGCAACAGTGCAGAGGCTTCTCAGAGGCCTACAACTCAATCTGTCTCAAGAGTACTGTCAATCCAAAAGACACATATTTCACAGAACAATTTGCAATCCATGTCAAAAGGCAAAATAAGACATACCTGACTAATGAGCAGTACACTGCAATTGCATTTAAAATACAATGCTAGAGATTCCAGTTTGCTGCTTATATTTTCCATTCATACATTTGCATATTCTCTTAATAAAGCTACCTAGTTTATTAAGTTGAAAGTAAATGTGAAAAAAATTCAAATTTTGTATTGTTTACATCTAGTCCCTTATACTTCCTAGCATGAACTTTTGAGTACCTTTGATTTTCCAGCCAGACCATATCCCTCAAACAAAAAAAATAAACAAACAAAAAAACCCCAACATCAAAAAAAACACCTTCAAGTTAAACGATGATAATCTACCTAATTCTTTCATACTATGACCAGGACTCTCCCTTAAACCGAAATGTGGACACTGCTGCAGCTGCAGCAATGCCAAGGACTTAAAGGTGCACTTATTAAGTCAAAGGTTTCTGTTTTGTTCATTATTTACCTAACAAAATTATTACTTTGTTCAACTTTAATTTAAAAAATATTAAATGGTGTTATTTAAAAAAAATTGTCAAGAAGATTGTTTATCCATGCTGCTACCACAGGGCTAGAAGTTAAAGCCTTCAAGAACATGCATAAAAAGCATAAGGCTAGAAATGTGCCTGTTAATAACCAAGTATCATCTACAGTTCTTTCCTGAAGAAAGAATTTTTCATCAACACATAGGATTAGCACTGCTTACAAGAACTCTGGGTCCAACTATATTACTTTTTTTTTAATGTGTCAATTCATTATTTTTTGTATGTGCTTAATACACACTGATTCCAAAGCCTGACTTTTGACTTTGTAGGTGAATTATCTGAAAAAACCTCTGTTCCATGAGATCGAGTCCCTAACCTTGCAGTCTGTCCTCTAACAGGCTGCCACCTTTTCAATGGAAATCAAAGTAAAAAATACAGATAATTCAAAATCATCTAGTATTCCAAAAGGTTGTTGCCATAATTAAAAGCTTGCTTCACTTCCAGAATTAAAATATGGCCCAACAGCAAAAGAAATTGCTCTAGGCAAAACAATTGAGAAATTCTTGAATCATCTAGCGTCAGGAAGTAATGGCTCAAAAAGAGAGAAAGGAAGGAGGAGAAAAGAAGTCAAACCTTGACAGAAATTCAGATTCAACTTAATCAAGAGAAACTACACAGGTGAGCATCAACTAGGAAAATTTAACCTTCCTTCTATCCTCAAAATTTACTGTACCTAAGTGTATTCAGTAGCATTACACCAGAGGCTACTTTGATTGCATCTTCTACTGCTACAGATTGCTCCAGCCTATTTGCATTCTGAGAAGTTTCATGATCTTTCTTGACCATAATAGATGTCTAAGCTGTTAAATTACTATTTCTTTTCTTATCTTGAAAGACACTGCCCTTTAATAGCATGGCCCTTCCATTGTTCTTCACACTCAGTCGAGTCCCTGAGCAATAGTGACAGCTGCTAACAAACTGGGCCGTGTTCACTCTGGGTGCAGCTGCCGCTTGTAGTAACTGACAGGCTTCTGATGTGTCCTTGCCTCTGGGGAGAGGGCTTGACACACTGTGTGCTCAGCAAGGGGGAGAAAAGGTCCATTGAATTGTCAACCCAATTTTATGCTGTTCAGATTTTCTAGGATGCACACCATCCCTTTCAAACAAAATCAAGCATATGTCAGAGCATGAAATTTATTGTGCAGCACAAGATAATTACTGACCATGTAAGACTGTGAAAGATCTCTGTGACAGACATCTAATTTTACCACTATATATATGCATGCATATACATGGTCAGAGAAACTTTGTGCCCAATGTGTTCATTCCCTTGTTCCTATTTTTGGATTTGTATGGAAACATTCACAAGTCTTTCAGAAGACACAGGAAAGTATCTCTTCTGGTGAATCTGAGAATTAAAAAAAAAAAAAAAAAAAAAAAAAGGGGGGGGGGTTTATTTTCAACCCTTCACAAAAAAAAAAAAAAAAAAAAAAAAAGAGGTGGAGGCTTATATTCCAGCTTCCAAAGAGCTCTCCTCCCCCTCAAAAAAGTTCTTAATTGCATGTGGTACTTATAGATCCTATTTTATCCTATCTTTTAAAGACTATAATCATACAGATTTTTAAAAGAGGTATACAACATGCTTGAGATAGGACAGCACAACTTAGCCACAATACATTTTGCTAAGTCTAGCAAGAATATTTAAAAGTACACTTTAATACATACATTTACTGCATAAAATGTACTTTAGAACTAGTTCATTTTAAAGGGTTTTCTATTCCATTTTCATTCTCAAGTAGTGATTTTAAAAAATGCAAGAAACTATAGTTCTCTAATCTTTGTTAATCAAATGCCACAAATGTACATGTGTTGTATTTCAGAGATCAAACCAGGTATTTATAAAGTAATTCATTACACAAGCAAAGCACACAGGAGATTGTGACAAATACATATGTAATTGTGTGGGTTTCTAAGAAATTATTTTCAAATCAAGTAACAGTCAATATTTGATACGAAGGAGAAAAAACAGCGCAGATTTGAAGGGGGATATGTTTATGCAAAACTAATCTGTCAAGTGTAATAAAGCAGCTTGAATAAAAATTTAAGCTGAAAATCCACTGAAGCTCCACGTTTCAGGAAGGAAAAGCTATTAAAAGGAAATGAAGGTCACCCAGTTTATTTCACCTAATTGACTGCCAATAGCTTACCACAGGCAAGCCAACTGCAGAGCTGCAATTGAGAAACTGATGAAAGGAGAGTTTTCAAGCTGAGGCTCATTCTTTTAATTCTCCCTCATTCCTATTTTTTTTTTCCCCATCTCCAGTTGGGATGTAATTTTAAGCACAGATGGATTAACTGGTTCCATTGTCTGTAGCCGTCACAGGACTATGGCACTGTTAATCCATACAGCAGCATGTCTAATTACCATTACAAAGTGTCTGAGGGAACTATAAAGACCAGCAGGGCATCTTCTCACAAGCAATTAACATAAATTGATAAATGAGTAATTTGAATCTGCTCAAGGCGCTCACATACAAATAAAATCAGAAAGGATGGGTTCCTGTTTCGGCTACTTCTTTTACTTAGTCTGGAAGGGCAGAAAACATTAGAAATATTCTAGACTTAAAGGCAAGGGAAATGAACTCATGCAGTGGAAAGAATGTATGGCTCAGAAAGTTCATTAATACAAAACAAATTACTTGTGATTGACATCCAGTCACAAGCAAGTAGTATTAACTTATTTCAGCACATTTAGAAGCCCATACTTGGTGAAAGGCTATTAGAACACTGTATCAGACAATTAATACTACTTCAAAAGCAAGTGAAGTTCCTTTTCAGTAGCTTGCTAATTTAAAATTAATGAAAAACTCACAAGAAAGGGAAAGAAAGATAATTAGTTGTACAGGCTCCAAGAACTCAAGTGTCACAAAAAGCATGAGGCAAAGGTAACTAGATCAACTGACATCCAAACCCCACAAATAAACAAGTAATTTTCCTAATAATAATTTTTCTTGCAGGGAAAGTTTTGTTATGCACAGCACTACAACAAAACAATGTTCTAACAAAGTAAACTATTAACTTTATCCCTGCTAGAATCTGTGTGAAGCAAAGCAAACACTTTAGTAACACTAGGAATCAAAACCATGTTATATATCAAAATGTTATGCTTATTTTTAAAATAGCGAAGCAGAAAGATATGAAAACAAGTTATACACACTGTAGGAGGTAGACCTGGAAGGCCACGTACCCCGATGATGGCATTCAGTTCAGCCATGGTCACTTGTTTGGCACGTTCTACAGCTTGAGCCACTTGCTGCTGATGCTATTAAAAGAAGAAGGGGCACAGGGTGGAATTTTTGTTAAAAGTATGAACCACGCAAAATCAAACTAAAATCACAAACACTTGAATAACCAGTTTGTCTGCAGAAGACCAGGCTACCTGTTGCAAGGCATCTTACGCAGGTAAAAGGTAACAGTTCCTTATTTCTCACCTGTTCTAAAGCAAACAAGAGCCCTGAAAGCAGCCAGCTCACCTCTTCCCCTATGCCACTTCAATATTAATTTTCTCGCAAATGAATAATCAGGTTTGAATTGAATTGACAGGACTATAATGTTAACTTCACATTAGTGCCACTTTCAACATTTATATACTCTGTGCCGACACCTACTGAAATTCCAATCAGGGAAAAGAAGTGCTTCATTGAACTCGACAAGAATTACAAATACTCTTTGTAAAACTGTAGTCTGAAAAGGCCTATCAAAAATAGCAGGCTTCAAAATGTAACAGTAGCTGCCCACAATATGCTACAATCACAGTCATTCTGACCAGATGCATGTTTGTAACCACAGTGTTTTTCATCTGAGCTAACTACTCACCTTTTACACTAAAATTTTATAACAATTACACAGAAAAGGTAAGAATGCTTATTTCACTAGGTTCATATTTGACAACTGAATATTCAATAAGTAATCACCATGATTAGAAACTAAAACATTTTTGTTGCTTTGGTAATATTTTACTGAGTCCCACCCTCAGGCAATGAATGAGGCTGAACCACTGTCACTAGTTTGAACTCAGATTTGTTAAAACCAAATTAGCAGGGGGTTTGCACACTTCAGCTGTAACAGATGTTCCTTACACTTGTGTATTGTGATAAAATTAACATCTTAAAACTAGCTAATTTGCAAACAGAAAAGCAACATAATTGCACTTCAACAGCTGAACAGTTTTACTTACTTCCTGAGACAAAAACGGGATGACTTGTGCACAAATTGTATTCAACCTCTTGGCGATCTCTGTCTATAAAGGAAAGTATTGTGATTAAAACTGTATTTGTTGCCATACATTAACAAGGATACAGAATTACATTAAGTGACAAAAAAAATCCACACCCTTACTATGGCAAATACAGATAGTTAATACATAAACCCAGATGAGGACAGAGATTTAGTTAGCTACTCTAAGACATCTGCCATGTCTAAAGCACGTAATCTGTATACACATTTAGGTACAAATCTGGTCCTTGTACACAGCTCATTAACAGGTAAAGCATTTTTTAAACCCATTAACCCCAAGATAAAGCCTTTTAAAAGATAGATTTATTATTACTCAAATTATCAAGCAGCGTAACATAAAGGTGACATGCATGGAAGAAAAATCTTTCTTGCATGATCAATTTTATCTGCCTATTAGAAGGTAAAATTAGTTTTGCTGTAAGAAACACACCATTGGGAGTACAAAAGAAATACCAAAACAAGTGAGGCAGAATGGAGACAAAAGATACAGACTTCTAAGACATCCATAGTGAGAGAGAATTGAAGTGATGCAGAAAAGAATGAGATCAGAAAACATGATAGTCAATAAAGCAAATTTGTGAAAGTGTGAGTAAAAGGAAAACAATAAGGCTAGGAACCAGCACAGAACAGAATGATCTTTTACCGAAAGCAGCAGAGAAGTCAGCAAGACAAAGTGTTGGAGCCCCACTTTTCAACAGCTTTATGTATCCCCTGTTCTTCTATGTCCTGTTTTTGGCATGCCAAACATACATAGGATTTCTTTTGAGGTACAGGGATCTTTCTCCCTCAGTACCCAGTCCTACCTGTGCTTACAGCTTCTCAGGCCTATGTATGTGCCCATTATTCAGAACGACCATTATAATTAACCCTCAAGGTACTAGCACAACTACAGTTTTCCTTAAAAACATCTGCAGTCACAGCAGCACAGATGCACAAATTCAAGATTAACATCCAGATGTTAACACAGCCTACACTCAAGGCATTGAATAGCTCTTGTAAATCTCTGTCACATCATTAATCTGTACAGATATTTCTTGGGTTTTTTGCTTTGTATTTTTGATCCCTGTTGAGACTCATTAGGTCTTCCATGAAATTACATACATAAATCTAAGAAAAGAAACTCTTTGAAAGAAACCAGATGAAAACTGCTAATTCAGCTGCCAAGCTTTTCCAGAGCCTTTTCCTGAGCTTTCCCATCATCCTGAGTTGTTTTTTTTTTTAAGAGGACACTGCAATATGCTAATTCTTATACATCAGTCAAGTACCACTTAGGATACAAAAGCCACACCCCACTCTTTCATGTCTCAGCAGACAGGTGTTTTGGGATCTAAATACAACTGGGAAGCTTTAGCACCTCTTCCACCCACTCTGACAAGACACAGAGAAATACTTCATAGCACTGATACTTAAAAAACATCATGTCTCTCTGACCTAAGCTGAAGTACTCCATCTGACCAAAATCCATTAGATTTAACAAATCCACTCTGAAGTTTTACAGAGAAAAAGAGTCTCCAAAGCAATTCTGGGATGATTTCTTCCTAGGACAATAACATTCCCCTTAAGCAAGGGCAATGAAGTGACAGGTGCTTTATGAAAACCTTTGTGACCTGCAACAAAGGAACATACCTCTACACTCAATAGAAACAGTATTTCACTCAGTTCCACAGCAGTCTGCTTCTGGTTTGTGTGGCTGGTGATCATAAAATATCCATCATTCTATGCGTGGCCTTTAGTACTTGTACTATATACATATCAGCAAAAGCAATGCAAGGAAGTTCACTTAATTATTATAACTGATCAGACTTAACTATTACTACATCCATTGGTACTTTCAGTGCCTGTTAACAAGGAAGAAAAAACACACAATTGGGAGAAGTTATATAGTAGAGGGCATTTTTCTAAATACCTAGCATGTCTCTCCAGATAGAAAGGTAAGTATACCATGGAAAGAAAGACTGTTGCATTACGATCTGTTTGCCTGATGTTTAGCTAAGAAGTCTAGGCTCCAAGAAGTTAATTGTCCTAGAACAATGGGTTTACCTTTGTTTTAAGGACAGAGCCAGGATGAATCATAGCAGGTTATAAAAGCGGAAAGAAAAAAGTAAAACAGGAAACTAATTAGGTTTTTACCGAAAAGTTCTTCAGCTTGTATGGCCTATACTAATCTCCCGGTTCTGTAATACTGAGAAAAGAACCCTTATTGTAGCTGTAAAGTAAACATGCAAGTTGTCCATATGATTTGGCTTTTCTACACAGGTCCCAAATATCTGACCTTCATTGTAATAACTTAGCATACATGACAGCACACATTGAAACAAGAGAATATAACATCATGTAATAATTACCAGTCTCAAGACATGTCAATTAGGTTTTAAGTTTTCGTATTTTCTTTTTAAAAAGGGGGGCAGAAACAACTTTCCCTCCTTCCCAATCTTACTTCAAAATTATTGTCTCAGTACTATAGTAACTGACTTAATTTCAGAACTGAAAAAAATTCAACCTTCTGACTTTGTCATTACCAAAGCAGGGCATCATTGATGACTGTAAAGGAACAGCATGCTTAATATTAACCCACAGCACTGGATAAACTGAAATGTACATGCAATAAGTAAGGGGGTCTTTTGAGATCTCCCACTGCTGTTAAAAGTGCCAGTTAAGAGACACTAAAAGGAAACTCAAAAGACTTTTCTATGCTTTGTAACAAAAGCCTGCTTACATTTGAAAGGCACTTAGTCTACCGGCTTATTTCCCACACACAATTAAATGCTTAAATTATTTATCTGCTATGATATTTCATACATCTTCTGTTTGCTATCCTCAAATGTTTAGTAAAAACTATCTTTATTCAAACATGCTAAAAGTATTCTTGTTCTTTATTATGTTATTTTTTAATGCACAATTCATCTAATCTTTCCCATCAGGAGTTGCAAGAGGTTTTTTTCGGAACCGAGAGACAGAAACTTTCATTACTTTAAATGGAAATCTACCTATTCATAAGGCAGTGTACATTAATCTGTCAATGTGAAATATCTTTCAGAGCACATGTGTATGCGTGTATATAAAAATTCTTGGAAATGAAAACCTTTTTTGAAGGTGTCTATGAGAACTTCGTTAACCAAGACTAGACATCAGTAACTTGCTGCATTAGAGTGAGGTATATATTCCGGATTTGGGCTTGTGCATTTGAAAGTCTTAAAAAAAAGGTACTTATCAGTTACTTCTAGAGGCCTCCCAATATAACAGTTATTATCTAAGTGCTGATCTTGAGACATGTAGGGCAGTCAGAAGAATAAGTAAACAAAGAAAATTTTGCAGAAAACTGTTGGAGCATAGACAAACATGACTAATTGCTAAAGTTCTTTGGCTCCTTCATAAAGTAGACTGTAGAAGCTTGCATCGCTTATGAAAGCTCTCCTAGCTCTATGGCAGCTCTTAGCAAAGCATCTGAAGTGCCCATAATTGTTTGTGTTCTTAATGCAGAGCCTCTTGAATACATTCATTTTTAATAGAGGACTTGAGTGTGGGGCCCATCAAAGAATGACAAAACTACATCACTCACTGGTTCTTGCTGTTGTAATTATTGTCTTTTGATTTATTCACAAAAGATTAGCTTGTCAGAACCCCAACTGAAGTGCTACCCTCCTTCCTGAAGTACTATTAAAAATTAACATGAAGGAATTCAGCTGCATTTTGTAAAATTAAGTTGAGCCAACAGATTATTATTTTTCACTCGTAATTTTTTTGCCTTCATTCCATCTAATTAAGGAAATAAAAAACACACTTAAATAAGTCATTTTACTAAGCAGTTAAGAAAAAAACTTGTATACACACAACTGTAATTATTTTCCCTCTGCATCATTTAAAAAAGTATCAAAGTGTTTTCTTCTATAGTAGCCTATTCAAGATAATTTTGCATTTTGAAAGCCTGTACTTTTCAAAGCACCATCTAAGATACATTTAAAACAGCATGATTTCTTAAAACAACTACAGATTTTTGCACTGGAATAAACTGAAAGACATATAATAAAAGTATCCAAACTCTAAACGTATTTCTCACCACATCTAACAGCCATGTGCATTTTATGCTAGAAGCCTAACCTACAGGAACCTCCACTCTCACTTCTGAGAGAAGAATATAACTTTTGTCTGAGAAGAATTAGTTAATCAACTTTCAGCTGCAGAAGTTTCACCAATAATAATTTTGGTTTTGCTCCAGCGTATACCATACATGTCCCAGCAGAAATCTGAGCTATAGCATCCACGACAATGTAAAGCACAAATTAAATCTTACAACACACTAATTTTAACAATCAGTTGTATTGCAACAACTGCTCTATTACTAGTGCTAAGACTCCACCTGTAGTCAGGTTGGGGTTGGGCTCTTTTCCCAGGCATCAAGCAACAAGACAAGAGGGCATGGCCTCAAGCTGTACCAGGAGAGATTTAGATGGGATATTAGGAAGTACTTCCTCATGGAGAGAGTGATCAGACATTGGAATGGACTGTCCAGGGTAGTGGTGGAGGCACCGTCCCTGGAGTATTCAACGAAAGACTGATGTGGCACTTAGTGCCAAAGTCTAGCTGATGTGGTGGTGCTAGGTCATAGGCTGGACTTGATGATCCCAGAGGTCTTCTCCAGCCTTGGTGATTCTGTGATTCCTCCAAGCTGTCAAGACCTACCTTTACAAAGCAATGCTCAGCCAAAACATCCAGTGTATGGCAGAAGCCTGTTATTCTTTTTTGCAAATTGCACTTCATGTAACACAAAGTTAGATTAGTATTTAAAAGCATGCTATCACCATTTCTCAAGGACAGGGTTATATGTTCTAATTACATTTTACGTTACTTTAATTATTTCAACCCAATTCTGAGAATTGACTTGTCATTAGGTTCGAAAGAACACTGCTCTTAGGAACAACACCATTAAAAATAAAGTAAGAAAACTCAAAGTTCTACGAATACTAAAATTCCTTTAAAGCAAAAGAACCAGAGAATCATCCTTCAGTGCACAGAAAAGAACACACTGTCAAATCACATTCACAAATGCTTTGGAAGGTGATTCTTAAGTACGCTGCCTCCACTTACACTTTCAACGTGTAGAAACTAAGTAAAACACTGAACTCCTCCTGGAAGAACAAAATGGGCTTCCTGTCATTTACACCATGTAACACAGTAATCCACTTGGGGGAAAAGGTCAGTGTTGCACTTTTGGTCATTACTGAATCATGGAGCCGAGACGAAATCGCAGGCTATGACAGCACTGAAAATTACTTTACTTCAGACCAGTTTTCATCTCCATCTGTCTAACAGACGGGGACAAAAGCCTTCTTTTATGGGACATGTTTGATTTTAAAAATCCCATTTGCAAATCAGAACTCAGATAAATACTATATTTCAGAAGTCCTTAGGTAAGAAACTGCATGTCCTGGTTTGAGCCAGGATGAAGCCAATTTTTCTTTTTACTGATTTTTTTTTTCCTTTAGTAAGCTTTCTTGTAGCTAGCAACAGTGTGTTCTGCTAGGCTGATAAGACACTGGAATGTTTTTCTAACTACTGAGGCTTCAAGGTCGCACCTTCACTCTGCCGGCTCAGACACTATGGGGAGATCTGTGACCCCCCCGTAGGAGGCTGAGTTAGACAGACAGCAAAATTGGCCAAAGATATTCCATTCCATATATCTACGTAAGCTCAAAGGAAGGTCAGAGAACACAGAAGACAACTTCCTTCCTTCTTCTTCTCCCCTTCTCTTCCGTCCATGGCCGACGTCCAGGGAGGACTCTGCTCATCCATCACCGTCGACCCTCAGGCTCGAGATCTCCTGACCCCCATAACTCTCTGCTCTTTTCCAGCAGCAGCTCCGGGATTCCTCGGGACTCTTCCCAGTTCAGGGAAGTGCTGTGGGAGTTGCTGGGGTGGGGGGAGGCGAGAGGCTTTTGCCCATACCTGAATATATCTGTATATAATTGTATGTATTTTCTTGTATCATTCATTAGTGTTTAATTAAAGCTGTGTAGTTTAGTTTTCAATCCAGCCAAGTCTCTCTGTTTTTCTCTCTCTACTTCCCTACCTGGGTGGGGGGGGGGGAGATCGAGAGCATTGTTGTCGGATCTAAGTCAAACTGTGACACTGCCTTAGTATATTTTAGTCTTGAGCTAAAGTTTAGTACCCATTTAGTATTTACATTTTTTTCCAGCAAAAATTCATGAAACAACCATGAAGTTTTTATTCTTTTTCTGTGATCAAGATCTTCAAAGACAACAAAATCCACACATTTTCAGAGCAATTACAGAAATGAAACATTTCTCTGTGGTTAGCTCTCTGCATGCTTTGTTAGAACTTTGTTACAGAAAGACTCATGCACTTGCAAAAATTGGTCATTAAGAATTTGGGGGGCAGACAGCATTGTAAAAATTTAATTAAATCTCAAAACTTAAATATTTTAAAACCTCAAATGATTAATGCTAGCATCCTATGAACTTTGCTGTTTATGAGCTACCAAATCCATGTTGAGCACCAAGATATGCATACATTGTTAATGTCCTTTGATTTAAAACTAATTCACTACAATCTGTCTTGGCAATGGCTGCAAAAGGAAAAAAAATAAAGGCAGCATGTCATTTAAAAGTGTAGGCCCCCATAGTATATCAATGTCAAACAACAGCATGTCAAGCTAAGATTCAATTCAGGTAAGTGCCACTGCCAAATTTTCTTGTTCCCAGACGTGCTTTAAGATTATTTTATTGCTTAAAATTTAATTTGTTCCAACTCACATCTCCATGACAACGTTGGCTAACTCTGCAAATCATTTCAGTAATTGGATATCTTATCTTTCTATTGCTCTCAAATCGAATGATTCTGCTAGAACTGAGGCAGCCAATCAAATTTACAGGCCTCCTGAGTAATAGATTCACACAAGTAGCCACATTCATCTCCCCTTTACTACTGTATTTACCACCCTGCAACAAACCTTGGAAGTTGGCCATCAAACTCTAGTTTAAACACTATCATTGCTAATATTCTCACCAATAGGAGAGAGTGGGAAGGTTTATTTTCAACAGATACTTGAAATTCAAGCTGACAAGTGGCAATGGATAGCATTCATTTCAGAGACAGGAACAATCTCTATTTTGGGCATAAATTGTCAGATTAACAAGACGTATCATTAACATATACAGCTTTTCCTCTGCCCACGTTTTTAGTACTCATTTTAGTTGTGAGGGCAGCTACCCTCAAAACCCCAGAAGACTGGCATGAAAAATCTTTAACTATGAAAAAAACAAAACACCACCATATTGCAAGTGGGAGTACAGAGAGGAAAAAGTACCAAAAATATTAACAGAATAAAAACGCAGAATGATAAAGCCATAGAATGCTAGATGGCTTCTGAAGTGAAATTAGTTTAATGGTTTTTTTGGTTTTTTTTAATTAAGTGCCTAAACTACATTTATCTGAATCAGCTTAGATGTCAGTTTACATTACAGAAAGGTCATGTTAATGTAAGCATAAGCTACATACCATTTACAAGTCAACAACTCAGCTACACTTGCCAAACTTCTACTACAGATTTGGACTTTGTGCAACTGTAAAGTGAAGAAATGATATATTTCAGATGTCTAATTTCAATGCTTTCTATAACAATAAAGAGAGGCTGCTGTGTAGCTCTCATTGAACTGTACACGACTTCCCACCCCACTTGCAGCTGTAAATCCTGTTGATCTCAAGCCAACTGGCAACAAAGAAGCTGTTGTCAGGATGTTGTGCTCCTTTCACACATCTTCACTATGTCAAGACTCTTCTTAAACTTGGCTAAACAGGACAGTTATCACATTTCACATTTAATCCAAATTTAGCCCATCTTGCTCAAGAACTTGCAACTTCAGGAAGTGTTTATCCAAATTTTAGTTCCAAGCTTAGTCTCCATGCATAAGCTAACCTTCAATACGCACAGAAGTATTTACATCTCTGCAGCAAGTACACATTATTACTTGACTTCCAAGTTGTTTTCCAGCACACAGAGATCCCACTTTTATTTAGATTCCATGAGGTGCTGAGCCAGTCAGAAGCTGACTCCAAACCAGAAAAGGTCTTGCCATCTCTGCTTCCAGAGGCACACTTTCTTCAAACAATGCTGGAGAGATCTCAACTTGTTCAAATCTCAACTAACTTAGTGAAGCACTTCACCATTAGGAGGAGGGAAACAGACATCTTAGCAGACCATGCCATCAGCAAATAAAACAGGCTCAACAGGAGGCACCCATCAGATAGCAAAACAGGCCAAAGTACCAGGAGAACAAAAATGGGAGCAGAGGTTTTTGGGGAAAATAGTGAGTAAGCTCCTGGATGAGCTCCCCCCTCTTCCCACAGGGCTACAATCTTATGTGCTTTTGTGGTGCTCTAGAAGAAGCTCAGTCTCCAAAATCATCCATCACACTTTGCATTCTTACTCTTTAGGGCATTAAAAACTTAATTTACTCTGGACAACTGAGCAAGACTACACTACACAAGAACAGACAGAAAGAAGAGTAAAAGAAAGGAGGCCTAGAAAACCAGCAGCCTATCTGTAACTATTACGTCCTTATCAGAAAAGAGTTGTGTTGGCTTCTTGTGTAGTTTAGGACATTATTTTAGAACAAAAAATTATTTTGCTGTCACTCCCACAACTCACATCCATATTTCTACATGCGTCCTTTGCAGCACTTGCCACACTGAGCCACTTTACTGAGATGGTAGCAGGAGCCGGAGCTTTTTTGCCTAGCTGGAGAGTTGTCTAGAACCCCAGCTTCTAAAAATAAGAACACAAGCTTTCTCAAACCAAACACCTATGTTTACAGTATGCAAGTTAATAACAAAGTTCACATCAGAATTTAGCCCTTATCAACATGTAAGAAAGACTATCACAGCAGTAGAACCGAGACTTGACTAGAACAGTAAGCATTCCATCTGACAAAAAAGAAGACATGCCAAGACACGGGCATGCAATATAGGGAAAAAACTCCATGTGTTACATTCAACAGGTCTTCAGAAATAACAACCCAATTAAACTTACCAAATAGGACACGTGTACTTCTGTATCTTAAACATTACAATTTACTGTATATTGCATTTTACAATACTGATCATATTCACAGCTCAGACTCACAAGTCTGACAAGCTAGAGAAACAATTTAAGGCCTTAAAAAGGTGTTCAAATAAATGTGTCAGGTGCCATCAGGTGACTCACTAATGAACAATAAGTTAAGAGGATAGACAACTCTCTTGTTGCCAACTATCAGAATTACCCATCATAGAAGCTTCTGAAGGAAGGTGAAAATAATTAATATTCTCACTATGTGGGAAAAAAGCTTGGAAACCTTTCAGCAAAACTTTGGGAGCAAATCAGTAAGTTTCTTCTCTGTGTTGCTCACAGAAGAAAAAAGATACAATTTAGATTAAATTCTAATAGAGAATAAATTATTGAAACTTTCCAAATATAAACTAATCTGATCCAAGACTCACAACCACCGTAGAATTTGAGACACTGCGGAATCATTGGGACAGGAAGGAAGAATGAAAAAGCCAGTATGACTTCAGAAAAGCAAATGCCAACTGCTAAGATCAGTTTTCCAGGACCTGCTACTGAGTAGGGAAACAAATTTGCATTACAGAGAGCTGACATTTTCTTTATGAAACCATATTACAGATATCTATGATAGTATGGAAGAGGAAGTGAGAGAGAAAAAAGTGGAGGAATGGAATTGTGCCAAGAGATTAAATCCCAAATCCGTAAGACTTCATTCCAACAGGAAAGAGCACAGGAAGTGGAAACAAGGTCAAGTGAGGCAGTATGAACACATTCAGATCAAGCACCTATTTTTGTGACTATGTTCCATTATTAAGTAACAGCTACTGTAAAGCTACTGCTGTATAGGTCAGAATGGTCAGAGGAAAACAAAAGTTTCAATTAGAAAGGTAAAGGCATGGTCAAGGGACACCAAGAAGGCCAGAAAATCTATGCTTTTTTGCCTCTGTCTTAACTATGCAAAAATCATTACTATGTAATTAACATAAAATACTAGTTACAGAAGGCAAAGACTGCAGCTTACACAGGAAAGGAACAGAACACAGCGTTCCAATTAAAGCATCTTCAAGTTGATTAGACTTGGTGAAATAAAAATAACATATTAATGAGACTGAGCAGCTAGTGGACACCTTGCAGACCTGCAAATGTCAAGTGGATAGGAACTATGAAAGGACGGTGCCTAACAGACAGAAAACAGCAAATTTAACCATCAATGATGTGAAGGACCAGGTATTTCCTTACACGAACATGAAATGTCCTTTGAGTCAGCCGACAAAACTGACTTAACACGGTGTCTCCACACGGCAGGAAACCCCCTCTGTGTGTGTGTGGGGTGGGGGGGGAGCAGCTGCTGCAGG
>NW_009951800.1:178041-189162 GCF_000747805.2 Chaetura pelagica | reverse complement strand
GGGGGGGGCAACCTGCGCTTGGGAGTGCTTGCAGCTGACTTGCGCCACCGCGTGGTGAGATAAATCCGGCCACCCCAGCTTATAATCTTGTCTTACCTGCACACAAATCGCGACCCTATACGGGAACGGCGTCGGGCATATCCCTCCCCCTCCTTCCCTCACTTAAATAAGTAAATAAGGTGTGTAACTAAGGTGTACCCATATATGTTTAATGTGTTGTAATCACTCCTTTTGAACCTCCTGCCCCAAATTGCTTTGTTTTCCCCACAATAAACCTTGCTGTTGTTAGAAATATTAGTAAGCACTGAGCAATTTATTCACTCGAAAAAGTCAGGGCATAAGTTCCTGTCTCCTCTGTGTGAGGCGATACCACATGTGGATCTCTCGGCAAATCCTGATAAGTTAATACACTCCAATAAGGAGATATAATAGGTCACGGATCGTGACAAATGAGACTCCAGCTTAATAACTATTCCTTGAGTTTGGGGCACTAAAAAGCCTCTTATCCATAAACATCTAGAAGTATTTTTGAATAGTAAACAATGCTGGAACTACGCAATGTCCAAAAATGTAATCTAATTATAGCTGAGAGAGGTAGACATTAATGTCTTTGCTGAGAATCTGACACTTGTAGCACTACAAAAAGCAAAGCCCAGCTAAAACTTCATGGGAATAAGTACAAAACTGTATGAATATATCCTTCTCTTCTGCAAATTAAGAAGTTCTGTGTGCATGATAGGTCCAGTATTTTTTCAGTATTTCCCACTAACAAGCATGAAGATTTCTTCACTTGCTCTAATCCTTAATTTCAAGAGAGCTTCAAACTGAGAAAGACAGAATATGGTGGAGAATAGCTTCAGAACCCACTTTGTAGTGAATGGACAAATGGACTAAAAAGGAAAAAGGACAAGGATAAATGGGGATAAAGGACCATAGCATGCCTAGACAGGAACATAAAGGAAAAGGAAATAATAGGCCAGGAAGGAATCTCTTGGTCACAGCAGATCAGAAGTTGAACATAAGTCAATAGCATGCTGTTGCAAAAAAGCCTGCCACTGCAGTAAGCCCTACGCTAAGTAAACCTTCTGTGCTACTCAGCATGGCGTTTCCTCCTCTGAAGAACTGCACTTATTTCAGGCACTGTACTTCAGTGTACAACATTCGGAGAATGAACAGACTGCGGAGGTATACAAAATGCAAAGGAAGCCAAGGGAATTATCAGATTTTGCTATCAAGGGTGAAGAAAATGCATAGTAAAGAACTGAAACGGCAAAAGAAAAGACTCAAGTTGTAACTGAAGAAGCACTTCAACGGCAGAGACATAAAAGCACTCTGCTACCTAAAGAGCTTGCAAGTTGCCACTAACGTTATGTCTTTGCTAATAGATATGACACACTAGCAGCAATGACACTGGCACAGCTGATCCTGTTAGGACATTGGAAGGCACTTCCTAGTGGAAGTTGGAAGTTACTTCCTAGTGTTGTGATCTTACAGTTCATATTTCCGTTTCAAGAAGCAACCTAAAAGCTTCCCATTAGTCTTTTTAACTAAAGATTTTGTGTTTGCTTAACTGGCAATTTATGTCCATTGTTTAAGACCACAAACAGTGGTCTGTCTGCAAAGAAACAGCTGGAGACCTTATAACCAGTTACAAAAATAGAAATTCAGAATTACTTTACACCCAAACTCACACATGAAGAGATGGATGAAAGTTGCAGTTGTGGGTTACTTCGCTGTAAATGGAAATAAAACAAAAGATCTTTCTATTAGTTGTTTTGCCCAAGAAACTGAGGGAGTTTCATCCCCTCCCCATAGGAATTTAATCTTAAACTTTTACATTTTTTAAAAGTTGGGATCATCATATCATGAAGATGAAAGTAGAGGAATTCAGGGGTTTCAGAACACTTAGGAAAAAATTCATAAACAGCAAGATCTCCACAGATCATAAAAACTGCCCAGTTTCAGACATCCGTTCCTTCTACTGATCTAACAAAAGCAGGTTTCCTCATAGACATAATAACTAATTCAAGATGCAGCCAAACAAGTATACACCTTCTTGCTCTCTTTCTCCAAAACTGATAGCTCTCTTTTTGATCTTGCTCGGTACTCCATAGAAGCCTTTAACGTGGCACAAGTAGAGGTAGCAGCATTTTGTTCTCTAGATCAATTTTATCCTCAGCCAACAACTAGATGTTCCAGCACAGAGACAGAATAGTCCTTCCCTTCCAATTCAAAAATCCATACTACCATTGCCCTTGCAAACTGCTAAACAAGCAGTATCGGCAATTCACTTGTGTTCAGTAATATATTTACTGCAAATCCCAATGGCTTGCCTCCTAAAGTAGTTTTCTATTGTGTCTGTTTATGTCAATACACTGAGTGGTCACCTTACAAGTTGCTTTGACCGACTGTTTACAGAAACATTAAAAGCTTGCAGAGAAATAAAAAGACTGAACAGGAAAAAACAAACAAAAACAAACCTCACAAAAGCAACATGCTACTAGGGGAGGGAAGAAACAAAAACAACAAAAAACCTACATCAAAACACAAATTGTCCTCAGTTTTCTCTTTTGTTACCACATAGCCAAAAGGCTAGTTAGCTCTTCAGATCACTTCAGAAATAGAAAATATTTCCAGCTATGCAGCCCTGACACAAAGCCTTCGCAAAACCCCTCAAAGAGCTTTAATCTGTAATGTGCTAATTTGTTCACACATCTGACGAACATCAAGAAAAGGCGAGAGCACGCCAGACAATGCCCAATTAGAGATTAGTCTCTTCTTAAACACTGTGCAATTTATCATTAGCCACAGAATACTATTATTATAAAAACTTCAGTAAAGCCTAACAAAGTGATTAATTTCCTGAACTGTGTTCCCCATGCTAGAAAGTATTTTATAACAACTAGGCTTGCTAACAAGTAAAATAATACTCAGCACTTCCAAAGTTAAAATGCTACTACTCCATGAAATAATGCTATAAACATTTTTCTATTTCCAACTTCACTTAAATGTAGTGTGATACAGTTCCAAGCAAGACAATTCAACACCATTTATATCAATCATGACACAGCAACAGGGCAGGCTCATTTTTTTGAATTCCAAAATAAGCACATCACTCAGCTTTCTTTTAAGAGACAACCTTAGGAAGCAACTAGGTTAAATTTCACTAGGTTTAAAAATCAGAGTTCAGTTAAGAATAAACTCAGTTTCAGCAAGCTCTACTCTACTCTTCAATCATTTGCAGCATAAACAGGTCACTAGTGGAATTTCATAGAGGCCTTTACTGGAATCTATTTTACTGATATATTCAGCAATGCAGCCGGGAAGAGATCTTAAGCAGTGAGAAGAATGCTTGCTTCAAAAGCAAATTCATTCAACGTAAAAACAATGGCTTAAGAACTGCAAAGAGACCTTGCAGCTTTAAGTGGGCAATGAAAAGTATTGTATATAAACAAAATGTATGCACAGTGAAGTAGCCACCCCTAGCTTCAATGTAAAATGATGGCTCCTGAGCTTCCAAACATAATTCATGAACAAAAACTCAAATGCAAAAGGTGACTCGAGCAGTCCAGAATTTCATGGCAGCCAAAAGAGAAACTGGGTATTGGGAACTTTACTAAGAAAAAAAAACAACACCTCACACCAGAAAAAGATAAAATTAAAAGCATCTAGAAAACAGAATTATGTGATGATAATTATGTGATAATATACATTTCTGGTTCACTTCTATTCTGGGAATTACACACAGTTCCCTTCATTTCAATAGGCTAAGTTCAAAATAATAAAGCTTGAGGGAAAAGCAAAGATGATAAAAGAAAGCTACACACCTTTGTAGGCTGGGACTGCCCAACCTGCAAAGAAGTCAGGTATGTTACGACAGAGATAGACATTTTTAAGTGCATTGAAAAAGAAGGTAGGCATCAGCTATATGCCACCTTAGAACTAAGGGCCATCAAATAGATAGTGTAAACCAGGCTTAAAGCAAACAAATACTGGTTTTAGTCCTACACCTGTGGATGTCCTACACCCACAACAGCACAGCCAGGGTGTAAACACACTAGAAAGCTGATTTGCAGAAGAGAGTTCAGGTGTCCTGAGGGACAAATTGAATAGGCATCAGCCCCATACCACACCCTTACGTTGAAGAAGGCTATACTTTATATGAGGATGCAAACATATGACTGTAGCCAGCTGGTTAATTAAAATAAATTGCTCCCATTTCTGTTCTCATTTTTTGGTAAAAAGGAAGATGTTGCCAAACTGGAATAAGTCAAAGTGAAACCAGTAAGATGAGCAGGGAATTGGAGGACACAACATACCAGGAAAGATAAATTTGTTTAGTTTCAAGAAGAGGATGAACTGGATAGGAGAGCTGATTGCTGCCAAAAAGGTGATTATAGAGATGAATAAGCCAGGCACTTCTTGGAGGGGCACAGCAGAAGAACAGAAAGCAGGCAATGGTCACAAGTGCAGAAAGGCCAAGTTCAAGTTACTGAAAGAAAGTTTTTCACTATGAGGGTGGGTCAAACTCTGGAAAGCGTCGCCCAGAGAAGTCACACAAGATTACCTCCACATAGTACTTAAGATACCTTCAAAAGCACAGGCTTCAAGTTCAAGTTGAACATGGGACCAAGTGCAAGTACTTTAAAAACATGACCAACAAGTAAACATAAGGACTGAACTATTCTACCTGTTTTAACAAATATATGCAGAGAGAAAAATAAATAAATCGGGAATTCTCCCTGTCAACTGTTATATTTCTCCTTTCTGAACACGACCACACCAGCAACTACCATTGCACAAACAGTTATATTCAGTCCAACCAGAAAGTACAATGCAAAAGACAAAAATAATGGTGTTTTATATAAATGCCATTAGGTATGCCTAAATCTTACCTCAAGGATTAAGATAACCTCATTAGTTCTACTCAAAGCTGTTGTTTTAAAATTAACAGCACTATGCCGTCTTCTCATAAATGCTGGTTTAAGATTAACAATGTTAGCTGGTACAATCATGTTTCCTCTCTCCCTCCAATACCCGGAGAGGAACCTGAAATTTGGTAAACCAGGTGTAAAATGCAAGATGATCAGGTAGTATGTAACGCACGTACACTGTTTACACTGTGACATATTTTCAGATTAAGTTGTGTATGAAGTTGACATTAATAGATAGTATCGGACAATATGGTTATCCAAAAGCCACATGGAGATGTATTTCACAGATTGCGATGGATGTGTCAAATAACGCCTTCACAATAATGCTGGCCTGAAGCTTAAATGTGGTTATAAAGTAGAGAAAGTTTAAGACATGGCTCTAGTGCTTCCTTTCTCTTTTCAAACTGGCAACTCTAATTGTTGTTGAAATGCTTGCACTGGTGACACAACTGTACTCATTTAGAAACCCACTATTTGTAGAATAAGAACAATTTTTTGAGTGAAAAAATACTATGTTCCAATCAACCTAACCATTTTCTCCTTTAAATAAAACCAGGTTTTGCATGTCTTGTGTGGCATTGCCAATTGTTAAATGCTCTTGAAACACTCACTGCACCCCATCAAAACCTTAAGGAGTCATGAAGTTCTTCATTCCAGTAATTAAAATGTAAGTAGTAAAAAAAAAAAAAGAGAAAAATTTAATTTATCTTTAAATCCCTTTCAACAGCACAGCCATCCTACTCAGGAGCTGTAAAAGAGCTAACTAAGCTCCTTAATTCCCTTTTATTTAAACCACTCCTGAAAACAGATGTTCTAATGAGATATCAGTAGGAAATTCTGTCCTTTGCCACAGAGCATTAGAAATTATTCCATAAAACAGCCTAGGCTAAAACATTTAAATCTTGCACAACTGGTTAATACAATGCAGTTTGGAAGTTTGTATACTTTTCTACAAGAGGCAAGGTACTGAATGACAGGTCTGCCTCCAAGCAGGTTACATAGATCACAAGAACCCACCCAAAGAGAAGGAAACCTAGCTGTCACCCCTGGGATAGCATAAACCCACATACTGTAGTAGTTTATACAGTCTGTCAGTTGGTTCAGCAGTGATGATTTTTTTCTTTCTTTGGCTGCCTGCCACTGAACAAAAGCTGATCTTGCACCTAAACAATCCAGACATTAAACACACAGGAAGCCTTATCTTCTGACTTATGACATGAGATGACAGACAGAGCTGGGGAAAATAAAAGAGATACTGCCCCGATAGCCAAGGGCAGCAACAGTACAACAGTACTTTAAGTACAATGGGATTTTTAACACCAAATCAGCTCTGTGTCTCCCTGCCACTGAACAAAAGCTGATCTTGCACCTAAACAATCCAGACATTAAACACACAGGAAGCCTTATCTTCTGACTTATGACATGAGATGACAGACAGAGCTGGGGAAAATAAAAGAGATACTGCCCCGATAGCCAAGGGCAGCAACAGTACAACAGTACTTTAAGTACAATGGGATTTTTAACACCAAATCAGCTCTGGGTCTTGCTGATAGCAGTTGATGTAACTGCTTTGCCAGCCACAGATGTCACAGTGGGGAAAATTCAACTTGGACAGTAAAACATTGAAGAGAAACCTAAAACCATGCAAAATGTAATTATTTATTCTATCTCCTTGTCAAATACAAAAGCAGTATCTGAACCAAGTTCATCTATCCTAAACAAATCCTCAGATGCTTGTTCCTGTTTCAGATACACAAAAATTGCTATGTACCTTAAAATAATTTCTCTGAAAGCAGTCTAAGAGGCCACACACAACATCCTCTTAAGAACTACCCTCTGAAATTCTTGAAAAAACATTTAAAGATTCACACAGAAATGAGACCAAAAAAACAAAACCCACAAACCAGCCACAAGTATACCAACATTCTGACTACTGTTCAGCCAGCAGATTGAAAAGCAGCAACAGTACCTAGATGTATACACACTGTTATGCAATTAAACATCGCAAAGTGCCAAAGCAGAAGCTGTGATGGAAGCCTTTCCATGGCCATTTCTAGATTCAAATGCAACATATTTAAGTGGAAAGCTCTGAAGTACAGCTGTTTGTGTATGGGAAGTTCACTACAATTAAGTCTGTTTATAGCAACACTCAAGTCCCAACTAAGTTTGTTTTACTCAAATTGTAATAGATTACCAAATTAAAATGAAGAGGGAATTGCTCATGCAACTGTATTAGTCCCTTTCCTATGCCAGCAAACTGCAACTGCTTCATTTCATTAAAGTGACTCTACTTCAACAGTGATGTACACGCCACACTGCATAAAGAAACACAGCTGCAGAGTAATTTTTTGTTTTTCCATCAGCAGCCCAAGCATTCTGAGGGGCTTTACACAGAGTGAGCACAGCATCCACATAGGACACAGGCCTTAAAAACGTTAAAGCTTGTTCAGTAGAAAGTTTCCCCATCAGTGCAGTTTTCAGTAACAAAGATGTTGTCAGAAATGGCAATTTTTTGTGTCCCCCGATGACGCCTTACTAGCATTTAGTTATAAGCCATAAAGCAGGAATAATTTCAGCCTGTCAGGAGTCTAGCTAATGCCCAGTTTCCCCCAAGAGAGAACTCCTGTCAAACGTAATGAGAGCTCCAAAGGCCCTCTCTACAACGTAATGAGCACTTAGGACATGCTGGTGATCAGCCAGCAAAAAGCATCAGTTTGAGCCTGGCTACACCCTTGGGGCTAGACGTCACCAGTTTTAATAAGAATTATGATTACTATCTGCCAAAAACGTCCTCAGAACTTATTGTCAGCAGTGGAAATTCAGAAGAATATCACTGGTACGGTGTTGGGGTTTTTTTGGCTCCTGTAATCTAAGACAACCTACATACTGACCTGTAACACTATTTCACTTCCTCACAGCAGGCATCTAAATCAAGAGCCTTTAACATGAAGGTGCAACTTTTACCAGAAATTAGAATTACTTAACATGTAAAAGTGTAGTATCTGAGGTTCAAATTCAGGGAAATGTACTTATGCCATTAAAAGCTTACTCTTTTTTTAACAGCATACACAGAGCAAGCATGCTCTTCTCTCCTGAGTGAGAATCAACATGGGTGTAATGCTCTTGTCATAAATCTTAAAAGCCCTCACTGGATATGCATTTACAGACACCATACATACAGAACTTCAAGCCTCTCCAATACACAGATGTTAAGGTCAAAGTGGAAACCTCTGTTATGACACTCTTTAATCTTGTGGGCTTAATTGATTTTATCTAAAGTTAATTCCTACTACATTTACTCAAGTCACACGTTCTCTTAAAGTATCTTCTGTAAATATACATTTTACACTAAATGAGGCACCTCTACAGTTGTTGGCTTCCTCACAGGTTGTTACTGTGTGCCACTAAGTTGTTTAGGAGAGGAAAAAACGAATCTGAGAAGGAAATCTCCAAATTAAAGCCTGGAAAAGCCAACTCATAGAAAAACTGACATTATTCTACATAACAAGTCAAAAGGAGACTAATGTAGCTACAGTACAGAACCAAGTCAAACACTACTATAGTTGTTCTGTCTATTCTGTGCATTATTTAAAGAAAAATAAAGGAAGTTGTGAATATTTTTTTTCTTTTACTGGCATTTTGGATTTAAACAACTGTACTTCTAAAAATCAAGAGAATACTACCCAGCTTTGCAGAAGAAGCTATTATGGAATTATAGTATCACATTATTGAATATAGTATTTTTAGAGGAAAACAAAACAACAACAAAAAATCAAAGAGTTCAGGGTAACAAAAGCAAAATTCAGCTCTGCAATTCACTTGCTTAATGAAAGTCTTTGAATATACCGAAGATTCAAAGCCTGAACTAATCAATTTCTTCGCTGTGCCCTAGCCGGTCAGCCATGCTCTTTAATTTAATGAAACAAGAGTTTTAGATGAAATAGCATGTACGCATCAAGAAAGAATTGTATTGTTGCACTTTGAAATGTGTCCAACTGCGCAACTTCATCTAATGATAATTTTTTTTTAAGAGGCCATCGATTTCTGAAAGACTTATTGTACCAGCATCTTGATGAAAAAGTGAATGTCAGCATATATACAGAATACTTATACCCTGTCATTAATACTTTATTTGGCAGACAATGACTAGTCAATTGAAGGTCCTCTGGGCTGAGCAATCATTTAGCTTTTCTTCTCTTATGAGGTCCTTAGTGTCTTGTTCCAGTTCAATACTCTTTTTATTCACTATTATAGTGGCCATAAGTGTGAATTTTATGGGAACTTGCAAACTCATAGTCATAACAAGAGCTTTCCAAGTCACTAATCTTTCCATACCTCTAAATGGCAAGGATCTGAGCAACTATCGCTACAGTTCCACATATCAAATGATTCCACATTAAAAACCACATTAAGTACCAAATTGTGTTTTTGAAATCACAGACACGAGAACTTTCCTATTTTTGCCAACATCTTCCAAGACCAATACAAAAAAAGATTTGTCACTCAAACTAGTCTATACCTCATTTGACAGCAGGTAGGCAAAGGTTTACTAATCACAGCTACAAATCAGCCTATTGATTTAGACACACGATACAGTCATCCAAACATCAAGAGAACAGCTACATTTAAATGCACCAGGCTAACTGCAGATTTTGTGATTTAGAAAACAAAAGGCCTTACCTGTTTGTGCATTTCAATGTTTAATCCATACGACATTTCATAATACTGCAAATAAAGGAGCACACATTATTTTCTTATGCTGGCTTACACTGTATTAGGAAATATTTACTGAAAAAAAGTAAAAACAAATACACTTACCATCACATAGTGCCTCTGCATTTCTGTCTTTTCGCTTGCCAGTTTCTCACATTCCAATTTAAGGCTACAAAATAGATCACACTTTAATGTAACTGTTATGTCATTTGTTTTGACATCCTCCCACTTAATTTCTATTTTGACAGAAGCAGCTAATTAAAAAAAACTCAGAAACTAACATGCAAATACAGAAAGAAAGACTTAATTCATACTCTAGATACAAAGCCTGAACAGGAAATTTAAAAGGTATTTAATGGGTGTTGTATTAAACTCAAACTGTCTCTAAAACACAAATATATCCAGTCTTCATAGTCTGGCAAAGAGTTGCTATGAAGTGCTGTAACTTTCAAGATCTGAATTTCTCTGAAGTGCTTCTCAGCAGTAAAACAGAGGTATTACTTAGTGGACTACATTTAGTAATTTACTGTCAGGTAATACCATTCACATTTATAATTACAACTTGAGTACGTCTACAATTCTCAACCTTAAGTACACTCTAGCTAATATTATCTTGCCCACAGCTTGAAAATTAGGAGCTTTGATGATTATTTAATAGCAAGTTTGTTTTCTTAATTGCAAATAATTTGCTTTTGGTACTTGCATATCACACTGCTAACAACGGTATAATTCTGAGTACTTTCACAGAAAGATGCCTCAACATTCCCCTTGTCCTCTGGCAAACTGATGTTCTGGGGTTTTTTAACGACACTAGCAAGCATCCCTGGGAACAGGTAGTGTAAACGAGCATTTTTCACTTTGAGCTGCAATACTAAGTATTTACAATTCTAAAGTAATTAATGGCTTAAACAAGTTAACAATTTTAGATAACACTAAAAAAAACCAAACAATTTTAGACAAGACTAAGACTACACTATCGCAGGAAGCCTGATCAAAACCAAGTGATTTCTAACCGGGAAACCTACAAAGCTTTCATTCGTATCCAGATCTTGCAGGTGAAACATAAGAAATTAGGGAAGAGTCAGGCCCCTTAACGCCAATGATCCTGTGCACGCAAGAACCCATAATCTGAATCTTTGTAGGGACCCCAGCAGCAACCGCGAACGCAAAAAAATGCTCGAAGGCCAGCACAGCAACCAGAAACACACATGCCGTGGCTTCAGGGGATTCACATCAACCTCGTAGGAAGACTTCTCTGCTTTGACAACGCTTTTTGGCACGTAGGTGTTTGGGTAGTCTTTGCACTACCACCACACACAATTGAGCAAAAATGACAACTATTCTCCTTGATTCTCTGTGCCACCGAACTAGCGCAGGTCTTCTCTCGACACGCTTAAAAAAAAGCAACCCAAACAACTCCACATACGGACCTCTAACAAGTACGATTTACTTCTTTAAACGCATACAAGCGCCG
>NW_009951800.1:170151-174932 GCF_000747805.2 Chaetura pelagica | reverse complement strand
TCGGAGCCCAGCCCTTGGAAGAGAGACCCAACCTTGAGGTGCCGAGAGTGTCATGCGGGCAGGCAGCCGAGGCACCCGCGCCGTCTCATCCCGTCCAGAGCGGCGTGTTCTGCAGCATCTGCTGACAGTGCCCTCAGCTCTGCAGAAAGGACTGTAAAGTGGGATCAGAGCTCACACTGGCATTGCTCCGAGGTCTCAGAATCATCAAATCGGTTTTTGTTGGCAAAGACTTTGAAGAACAAGCCTAACTCTTAATGCATTACTGCTAAGTCCACCACTAAACCATGTCTCTCAAGGACCACATTTATATCTTCTCTCAATGCTTCCAGGGATGGTGACTCCATCACTTGCCTGGGCAGCCCTGTTCCAATGGTTCACAGCCCTTTCAGGAAGGAATTTGCCAACTATCCAATCTGAACCTCCCCTGACACAACCTGAGGCACAACTTTATCCTCAAATCATGGTCATTTGAAAATCGGGGGGAAAAATCCAGTTGCAGCAGCTGTAGAGGTTACAATTACTGGATGTAGGTGAGCTGGTGACACCTACCTGTGCTCAGCACTGCAACCCACTGCACCCTCAACTGAGTGTGCCAACTGAAATGGTTACAGAGTGATGCTCTGGTGAGATGGAAGTTATCCTTTTGGTAAAACTGACTTTTTTTATCAGAGAGGTCTGCTAGAGGAAAGCTGTCAAGAACTTTGCTGATGTAAATGGTTATAGGCCCACTGAAGTAAATGAGGGTCAAACAAATTCCACCAACTCCATGTATTACTACTGAGATGACAAATGGTGACACAGCTTACAGTGAGAAGTAAACTTCAAAACGTATCCTCTCTTCACAAACATCTTATTAATAGCAGAATTACACAATAAAGTGTGAAATACCAGTGCCTTCGGACCTTAAACAATGGCTTAAGACGTATTTATTTATAGTACCTTAAAGGAGGCCTTAAAATGTTGTATCGCATAATTTAAACACAGTAAGGGTAATTTTATAGTTTGTATTTTCTTAAAATTCCCCATTAATATTTAATAGAAACACTTACTAAGAATTGTCTGATGCTTCATCTTCTGTCCTAAAGAAAGAGCAGTCTGTGTTTAAAATTTGATACAAAATTTGGCATGTCGCAAATACCAAGATCTAGCTTTACTTGTTCAGAGTGCAGATTCCATACTGCAGTATTCCCAGTTTTACATAGGAATGATGAAAGGAAAAGAAAATGAAACTCCTTAAGTCTTCTGCATTGAAGTATGGACTTAATTCCGAGATGACAAAGTTTGGACATTGAAAACAGATGCACATATGTCTGTGTGGGTGTGTCTCTGTGCATGTATTTATGCACAATGTAATAGTGTCTGTGTCTACGGGTGTCTGTACCTATACATATGTATAGAATTGTAGAATCACAGAATGGTTTGCATTGGTAGGGACCTTAAAGATCACCTAGTTCCACCCCCCATTGCATGGGCAGGGACACCTTGCACCAGACCATGTTGCTCAAAGCCCCATCCATCACGGCCTCAAACACTTTCAGGGAAGAGTCATCCACAACTTCCCAGGGCGACATGTTCCAGTATTTCACCACCCTCACAGTCAATAATTTCTTTCTAATGTCTAACCTAAACCTCCCCTCTCCCAGTTTAAGGGCAATTACCCTCCATCCTCTCACTACAAGTCCTTGTAAAAAGTCCTTCCTAGATTTCCTGTAAGCTCCTTCAGGTAATGGAAGACCACTCTGAGGTCTCCCCAGAGCCTTATATGCATGTGTTCATATCTATATATACAATATATATGTGTGTACTCTTTCATGAATACATAAATCTGAGGACTTTTAATGTTTCTCTTAAGATATGAGGAAATGCCCACAATAGTGATCTTGGATAGATTGTAGTTCCCTGGATGGAAATGCAAACTCATCTGGTGTTCCACGTGCATAGGTAGAGCTAAAAAATCTTGCATTCTGTTCCCAGCTCTTGCCTTGTATCCTTGGACAAGCCAATTCTCCGCTCTGTTCGTGGCATTAGAAAGCTTAATTGATTAATGGTTATAAAGTACTTAGAGCTTTAAATTAAATATGCCATAAAATGCAAGCTATTATTATGTACTTTGTGTGTGTACTTAGTAGCTATGGAGTCGGGAATAACGCAACACTTACCTAACTTGGTTGTACTTTGCCTAACCTGCTGGCAAATGTTGTTAATGAGATATTAACAGATACGACATGAAAACAACACTGTGTTTTGAAACATAAACAAAAGGGTTGTGTATGGTTTTTTTTAATTGCTCACCTACATGGAAGTTGAAATGTCTCGTAACATTTATTTTTCATCATTAAAATGTCCAAGGCATGTTTTAACAGAAAAGCTTTATTTTCCTGTTTAGGTTTGTTTCTATTTTGTTTTGTTTTAGTTTGGTTTGGGTTTTTTTGGTGTCCTGGTTTGAGCCAGGATGAAGCCAATTTTTCTTTTTACTGATTTTTTTTTTCCTTCAGCGAGCTTTCTTGTAACTAGCAACAGTGTGTTCTGCTAGGCTGATAAGACAGTGGAATGTTTTTCTAACTACTGAGGCTTCAAGGCCGCACCTGCACTCTGCCAGCTCAGACACTATGGGGAGATCTGTGACCCCCCCGTAGGAGGCTGAGTTAGATGGACAGCAAAATTGGCCAAAGATATTCCATTCCATATATCTACGTAAGCTCAGAGGAAGGTCAGAGATCACAGAAGACAACTTCCTTCCTTCTTCTTCCCCCCTTCTCTTCCATCCATGGCCGGTGTCCGGGGAGGACTCTGTTCATCCATCACCGTCGACCCTCAGGCTCGAGATCTCCTGACCCCCATAACTCTCTGCTTTCTCTAGCAGCAGCTCCGGGATTCCTCGGGACTCTTCCCAGCTCAGGGAAGTGCTGTGGGAGTTGCTGGGGTGGGGGGAGGCGAGAGGCTTTTGCCCACACCTGAATATATCTGTATATAATTGTATATATTTTCTTTTATGATTCATTAGTGTTTTAATTAAAGCTGTGTAGTTTAGTTTTCAATCCAGCCAAGTCTCTCTCTTTTTCTCTCTCTCCTTCCCTACCTGGGTTGGGGGGAGGGGGGATGGAGAGCATTGTTGTCGGACCTGAGTCAAACTGTGACATTTGGTTTGGTTTGGTTTGGTTTGGTTTGGTTTGGTTTGGTTTGGTTTGGTTTGGTTTGGTTTGGTTTGGTTTGGTTTGGTTTGGTTTGGTTTAGCAAGTGCTTTTAACCTGCTTAGATTCTGGAATCAGACACTTAAAGAGTATTTTGAATTTTCTCCATGATAACCATGACAGAAGACCTATAAAAGCAGTAGTAGACTCAAATGTTTTTTGTTTGTTTGTTTATTTCAACTGAGAACCACTGACATTACACAGTATCAACAATAACCAACATGACCTGATAGTCAGCTAATTTATAATGCATTATCATTGGCTGATTAGAGCATAAAACATTCCTTTTTGTTAGATGGGACTAAATCTGGATTAATCCCAGTAAATTGAACATCCTCATTCAGTGGTAATTTTCACTATTTACACCACTGAAAGACAGGCCAAAATATGGCTGTGTTGTGAAGAGCTGCATTCAACAAAAGTAATACTTTATTCCAGATCATTCTGCCACACAACTGTACATATTCTGCACAGTCCTCAAACTGGATTAAAAATTGTTGTGTTTAAACCTTTGATTCACATTTTTAAAATACAAAAAACCATTACTGTTAGTATGTAACACACCTTCCAAGTGTTATTTAATCATCCATTTGACTCTGTTTGAAATCAGTTTGATTTCACGGTAAGCATTTTAATGTAGTTTTCCTGCCTCGTATAGCACAGGGCCTAATCCTGTATTGACTATGTACAGAAAACTCACACTGGAAACATTTGGAGCTTTGAATCAAAAGAAGCAGTATTGGGTCAAAAATGTAATTTCAGTGTACTGAAAGGGTTTCAGATGTAGCATCTGTTCTTTAGGGAAATGATGTATTATATGATGTTCTGTTTACCATGCTGTTTATGGCTTTGTGTTTTGTTTTGTTTTTTCTTTTACTGCTGACGGTACTATTTAAAAGCAATATTTTTTAACTTCCCACAAACTGGAACGTATAATGGAAATGTTGATTATGTTAATCACTATGAGTTTGCTGCAGATGGGTGGGAAACAATTTAGCACATTTGTGATTTATCTCACTGTTCTAATGCCTTGCAGTCAGAGCAAATCAGTAGAGAAAGCAATTCTAGAATTCAATAGATGTTATGCTTTCAGAGTTTTAGGTTGAGAGATCATTGGATTTTCAAATGAAGGGGAAACAGAAAGTATGTTTAAAAAATGTTGATATGTGCAGGACTGTGAGTTCTATTTTTTTTTTTTTTTTTTTTATTGTTAGCGCAGCACAGACCAAATAGAGAAAAAAGTACTGTCTGAGTCATACAGTGCATTCTATATAATAGTGACTGCCTATCCAGCTGCAAGAATAAAAATTATTTTGAGGGCATATGAAACAGTATCAATTTAAAAATATTTATTTATTTATTAAGTGCAAATGGTATGAGCAGGATAAAGAAATTAAATTTCTAATTATGCACTATATTTTGGCTAATAGCCATTGCATTCCCTCTCTGTAATTTGATTTTTTTTTTATTTTTTTTTTTAATTAGTAGCCTCCTTTGTAGGCAAGAATGTTCAAAAAGTTGCACTAGGTCATTTTACCATCATGTCTGTATTCCCTTCCCACATTCTTTCACCCTTAAAAATTCCCTGAG
>NW_009951800.1:149993-170124 GCF_000747805.2 Chaetura pelagica | reverse complement strand
GTCAGTAGCACATCGTGCAGCAGTAAAACCTCAAATAAAATAAGATCCAAAGAATCTCTTGTGGTTTCACACAATATGGTAGAATTAGAGATTGCAGGAAACCAACAAAATTAAACTGAGAACATTTGAAGAGAAATGACCAGGCTTTAGAAAAATGACATAATGACTGGGCAGTGTGTTTTTTTATCAACAAGTTCTTTGTTGAAGCATAGATCAAAGAAGCCTGCATATGTTTTTTGTTTTGTTCTAAGTCTAACTAGAAAATTACATCCAGATGTTTAATAGGCATTCTGTTGTTTTTTCTGCATTGATTAGATATGTTGGTACTGTTTGCTTACAAGTGTAGCCGGATCATTAGGTAATGCAAAGAAGTGTTTGCAGTGAGTTTCTAATTAGGTCTTTTGGAAACTCTCCATATGCAGGAACAATTTGTACAGCGGCCAGAAAAACTTGCGGTACTTGAGAAGTTGCTTTCCCTTCTGTGTCTGGGAAAAAACAGTCACTTTCCCTAATCTTCTTTTGCCTGCAGGGATTGCAGCTTGATCCCAATGGGTTGAAGTGCAAATAAATTAGGAAGCCCCCATGTGCTCCCCTCCCAGCCCTCTGTTCTTTCAGTTAAAATGCAGTTGTGCAACCTTATAGAAAGCTAACCGAAATGGAGTGTTTAAAACAAAAATGTGTTAAACTTCCAACCTTTATGTTATCAAATACAAAACATTTTTGAGGACACTTTAAAGACAGATGGCGAAGCCCTTTATGATAAATGAGAGTACTTGAATTTATTACTGTGGTACTTATAATTAAAGTAGCTCTTTCGTGACTTCACTACTTCTGCAGGGTACTTCAAGACAAAGCATGGGACAAGTGTATACACAGATGATAGAGGGGTGAAAGAGGTGCAGAAGAACTTTAATCTGCTCTGTTTTGTTAAGTCTAAAAAGGAGTCAGAGATATTGCCTGTTTACAATATCGTCAGATAAATTGTTTTAGACATCATGGCTCTGGCTTGATAACCTTCTAGGTGCAATGTCACCTTCCAAAAGATGCTTGACAATGTCAATGACCTTTTTAATACAGACCACCTGCCAGTAAATCACACTCAGTCTCTTGCAGAATGAGGTTTTCACGACTGGAGATGACTGTGAAAGGAGCAAGATGTGTCTATTTTGTACCTTAAAAGGGGACATATGCTCATAGCAGCTCCGTGATCCTGGTATCACACATGTGACTAAGTTCACCTATGGAAATAGTCCCTCTGAAGTCAATGATGATACCTGCATGAAAAAAAGATATCTCTGTGTCAGACTTTACCAGATCAGGACCACCGTATATAGAATGTGTAGATCATGTGTGACATAAGTATGCAAAACACGTTTTTACCAGTGAAGCGATACAAGTGTAGAAGACTGGGCTTTATTCCGTTTTTTGGGAGTTACCTAAAAGGGCAGAGTGTCACAGAAGTACAGTTAGCCATTTCACTTTAATGGACTAGTTGTGGTACGCTGTTTTTCCTTGACTTGCAAAATCCTAGAACATTTCCATCCTGCTGTGGCGCGGTATTGTCTATTGACAGGAATAGTAGATTTTTTCCCATTCATTTATTTTTTTATTTTCCTAAGCTGTCAATAACATCTTAGAAAGAGTCTACAGATCACTGAAGATCCTTAGACTTAAAACTACAGGCGAAATAGCAGTGAGACAAATGTTCTTGTGGAAAAGTTACTTCCACAACATTTGTTGAAATGAGTGAAGGAGGTTTCATTTTGGAAAGAAAGGGATTATCTGAGAGGGTATACCTCAGTATAACAGATACCTTAGTATCTGTTCTCTATATACAAAAGCAACAGTCTTAAGGAATTCTCTAAATACAGAATCACTGTGTGCAAAATTGTGACTCTGTCAGCCAATAGGAATTAGGTTCAACAGAAAGTTGTCTGGAGTTTGGCAGCTGTTTCTCTAGTACTTCTGCCTCTCAGTTCTTCAGAATTTGAGTTCTTGCCTACACTGAGGTTATAAACCCCATATGAGCTGCTCTCATACCAACCTTCTACTCCAGACCTCAGATTTCGGTCTGGTGGAGTCTAGATGAGAGCAGATTGTGCTGTCCTGCTGTTTCTTCCTCATGAGGACACTGTAATGCTCTGGCATGCTATGGCTGCAACATCTGCAGAGATGCTTTTACAGAACTGGTGGCACAGAGGCCTTTGGTCCATTTCCAACTTTTCCCATGCCATAAAAGCTCTGGGCTCCCATATTCTTGAGGGAATACATTTACCAATATGTCTGTTAGGATCCAATGAGAAGTGGAGAGATTAAGAGAAAGAAGTTGCTGGACAGGAATAGTGGCAGGGAGGAGAAGGGGGAGAGGGAAAGGAATTATACAGGGAGGGAACATTTTAGTACTGATGTGATGCAATTCTTAACAAATGCGGAAATTTCCTTAAAAAAACACCATTGAACTTCCAGCAAGATTGTCAACTGTTACAGTTGCTCACAATATAAAAAGAAAATTCTTAACTGTCTCAGTCACCCAGCACTGTCCACTTCTGTTTTTCTTCTAATTCAGAACTTGCTGCCCTTCCACACCTTCAATGCAGGTGTCTTAGATTACATCTGAAAGGGCTAATATGTAATGACAACTGTGAATATTAATCAATAGCCATCCTCTAAAAGATGAAATAATATATCCCACTGTTTGGCATAGGCTTTTCTCATACACTGGCATGTTTCTAATTAGTGGCATCATGCCGTATAGAACTGGTATAATGAAAAGGATAAAATAGACCCACTCTGTGGTATTCCACTTACATGTTGATGCCTCTAAAAGCTAATGAACCATCTTCTGCAGAAAACCATGTGCTGATTACAAAAACAGTAGAGTAACTATGCATCAGTAATCCAAATATCTGAATATTTATCACTTAGAAAACATTATGAAGAGTTAAGATTAATATGAGTTGCTGAGGACAGAGCAACCAAAGTCACTGAAAGGACATTTTTTGGTGAAAACACAGGCCTAATGTATACTGTATAGGTGGGATATAGATGTATGCTGAATTTCTTGGGTGTGAACAGGATGGTTGTGTGGGGATTTTTTCATCTTTATTTTTGTGTGTTTGTGTGGTTTGCACAATAATGATTTGCCACATATCCACCTGGGCTCAAAGCAATGAAAAGTAAATGCATATCCATAATTTACTATTATAAATTCAGCCTCTGGTAGTAAGATATTTTCTATCCAGCCTCACACATTTTCTACTGTAACTCCACTCTCTGTTAATGTGCTTATATATTCTCAGGTGCTTAGCTGTCTGAGTCAAGTAGCATCTATGCAGGAGAAAATCTTGATATTACATGACCGCAGAGCATAGTTCAGAGCATCTATGCCCTAAAACTGGCAGTAGGTTGTACTTTAGGAACAACTAGGTTACATAAGTGAAATCATTGTGTCCTCATTAATTTTGTAATAAAATACTTTGCAAATCTCACTAATGCAAATTGTGAAAAGTAAGGAGTAAGCAGCACAAAGCAAACAGCTGTGCATATATACTATTTATCATAATTATACATTGGGTTAAATGTTCTCATATTGCCCATGGGAACAGATAGCAGTTAAGTGTCAGTATTTTGGTTTTGAATTAAGGTGTTTCTCTTCAATGAAAGAGATATATCATTCCTCTTCTGAAGGTGGTTCAATACAAAATAATTTTAGCAGTGCTGTTAATATCTGTGAGATGTCCTTGAAAGGCAAGAACAGCATTTGATGATTTGTAGAAAGCCACTGGTTGTGTAGACCATTATTAATGAGGTCCTATGAAGTTAGGCATCTTTTCTGAAAACATTCTCTTCCATCATAACATAACAATACTATACTTTTTTTTTTTTTTTTTCTGCCCTCCCCCCCTCCATTATTTTCATTCTGTTTCTTCTTCCCCACCCTGGATTTTGCTTTTAGATCAAGAAAACTGCAAAATATTTGTTTAACAGCAGGGAGAAGTGGGTAAGCATTTAGAGATATTTTCTACATGCATATTGCTAAGTCTGCACTCTTGCAGAACAATTCAGGATATGGCATTTAATTTTGAAGAGGAATATACTACCTGCAGAGAAGGACAGTTACTTCAATGCAACTCTTCTCCAAAAGTCTGGAGGTTTTTCATTCATTTAATTAATCCAGTAAAGCTTTGTCCATTTTGGTTTTATTTATGTCCTTTTCTTAGGAGCTTGATTTTGCTTGTGTTTTTTATAAGTTGTGGTATGTCTAAATGTAGATAGACACTTGAAAATCTATCAAAATTTGTCATTTAAGTGAAGAGATTTTTGTTGTGAAATCACATTTTCTAATTTGAATTAGTGTTTTACAGTTGTGTTTATATATATATATATTATAGATTAATTTCACCGAGGAAAAAGCAAAACAAAACAAAAAATCAAAACAAACAAAGAACAACAAAAAAAACCCAAAACACCACCAAAAAAAATGTGTGAAGATAAAACAAATCCCATGTTATTGTTCATATTTAGGTCTGTCATAGGCTGAGATACTATGGAAAGAGAAAAAAACATGTTCTACATAAGTTTTCTGTAAGTGGTTCACACAGGGCTCCTGGTGAACTGGCCAGATGGTGAAGACAAGGTTTCACATGTTTTTAAGTAATTTTTGAATATGGTTTGGTTCTCTCCCTACTAGCCAGCCAAATCACAAGACAAATTCTGAATCCTCAATTGGGCAAAATTCCCACAAGTAAATTGCTCAACAAAGCCTGGCATATTTTGCCCCTGTGTTTGAAACAATAGGAATAGGAAGCATATTTCCTGACTTCTATCCCAAGCTGTGAGACACCTTGCAGAAGGCCATAGGAGACGAACAGGTCATGTAAGAAAGAAGGGGCATAGCACAGGGATGGCTATGTTCTAACAGTTTACCTTGAATGTGGGCTACCTGGTGCAGCACAGCCATAAACCCGGTCTCCCTTTCTCTGCCCCACACATCCCCCTATCTTGTTTAATTCCATAAATCAAGCTGATGTACATCCCTGTCCCCTGGGTCAAAAAGCATGAGAAACTCCCAGTGCTTGAGGTACAGGGCTGACTACACAAGTACCAACTGTGTAGGTATGTTGCTCTATGCCTTCAAAAGGTCCCATCTACTTCAGCTGGGGTAGGATTTCATCTCAGGTAGCTGACATGTCTAATGAAGTACACTGAATGTTCTAAGATATAGAATTTTTCCTACTTGGGATATGTGAGGAGAGAGAAAAGCAACAATCTAGAATCCCCTATCTTAACCTATTTGTTAAGCATATCTTTCTTCTCAAGAAACATGTGCAACTGCAGAAATGTTGCTGGGTGTAGTTTGCAGAATTTTACTGTAGGGGATATTTGTTGGTCTTTATCCATTCTTTTCTAAAGTCTTTCATAATTTTGCTATCCTGCATGGATGCCTTCTTCTTTTGCCTGCAAAGGACATCTGAGACTTGTTAATTCACCTGGACAGAGAAATGCTAGAATATAGTTTATCTGCAATACAGTACTAGAAAATATTTTATCATCAGCTGTTTGGTACGTTTTTTAGTTCAGAAAAAAAAAAAAAAAAAAAAAGTAATCTTCTATCACTTAATTTGTATTTATTTATTTTTTTTCTTCTACAGAATTTTTTACTTCAAATGGTAATGTGGCAAAACTTCAGAAGCAGAAATCATCAAACCAATCAACTAATTATGTTGACAGTGCCCTGGAACATTGTTATATCTGAAAAGATACAACACTGAAATAAGTTGAAATTCTGCAGTGTATTTCCAGTAAAAGGAAAGAATACATTTATCTGGATGATAAGCTTTTGAAAAGCATGACACATGGAAAATAAAATTTAATTTACTTTTAAGTGGTACTTTAAATATTTGCTTTGCTGGGTTGTTTTTTGTTTTTTTTTTCACTGAAAACATTTGAGAAACCATTGCATGAAGTCTTGGGCCTAGTTAGGTATTTTCTTACTGAGTGGAAGGCTTTTGCAAAAACGCTAGACTACTAGCATTTGACCCAAGCCAGAAAGATTATGCTTTTATAGAAGACAGGCTGTATTGGCTTAAGCCTCTCTTTGAATTCCACTTTCTGTTTAGTATGTGGCTATTAATTTCCCACTCATTAATAAAATGTATCACTTTTAATGTCTTACTTGAATGAAAAAGTAATTGTTATGCTTTCCCAAATTTCTGGAAAAGCACAATTTTATAACCATCCTGTAAAATGCATAAATGTTATTCTCGTATTTCTCTTACATCAGCTAAGAAAGGGAGACTCACAGGAGCTGTTTAAAGCACTAAGTGTGGCATATAATAAATTATGCATATGCTACAAAACAAAAGCTTGATACTGAGTGTAATTTTGTGTTTCTTGACTGTTTTGAAAAAAAAAATAAAAGAGGTCAGTTCATTGGTAAATCAGGAAGTTATTTGTACATGCATACACACATACACACTGGTAGTATACATATGTCTACACATACACTTACACATACACAATAGCATGAGGGAGCAGCTGAACCATCCAATTCACAGGCAGGGCATTCAGTGAACTCAAAGGGCTTGGAAGAGTAAACCTGATCCAGAAGCATGAGACTTTCTATGAATGTCGTAATTAATCGAAGGTCAAACCACAGTAACCTCATTTTTTTTTTTTTTTTTTCTTTTTTTCCCCAAATTCCTATTCCTGACGATTATTCAAAATGAGTACAGAATGTTTAAAAGTGTAGCAGAGTTGTCTTCTGCTTTAGCCATTTTATACTTTTTGTTCCTCACAGTAAATGGCAAACAGTAAATGGCATGTGAGAAAGTGTTAAAACACACTGGAAGTATTGGAGAAAGGTTGATAAATGCAAACAGGCTGCCTGAAGGAATATTACCTTCATTTAGATCATCTGTTTTTAAATGTATCTGTGAAAACAGACATATTAATGTAGATTTTATCACAAAATCAGTACTTGGAGAATAATTCAAATAAAATCACTTAGCTTAGGAGTTTAAAAAGCTCCCTGAGATAATTCTGCAATTAGGAGTATAAAATACCATAACTTTTTATCATATGATAAACAACTGTGAAATCTTCTTGTAATGTAAAAAGATTCTGTTTTGCTTTTTTCCTGAAGTTTTATACAAAAATAAGACAGATTTCTCCCTTTTCAGTAAAGAATGTAATTTTATTAAATGCAAACTCAGCTGTAAAAGTGCCACCATATTAATTCAAGGCTGTGCATTAGACTATTTTGTTGCTAGTCTTTCTGGGGCAATGTACTGCTTTTTTTTTCTCATGGAGTTTCTCCCAGTCTTTAGCTAAAAGGAACTTTAAAACAGTATTTTGTGGGAAGGTAGAGCAATTTGGGGAACATAAGCAGGCATTTCTATAGAGAGTGCATGGTGCCTCCTTTGCTTTATCTATACTAAAACGCTCTCTTTTATGTATATTTAAATCATAAAAGTAATGAAAAGTATGAAAAAATAAAGATATTTTGGGTTTAAATCAAATATATGTTGACGTTTCTCATAAACAGCAATTAACAGGCATTCCTACCTGTCTATATGTATGTTTGACATAATAAAACTCATTTAATGTGAGAATAAAAGGGAACTTCTGGATTTTTTTTTTCATACTATCCATTTTACAAGCACTGCCACATTTCTTAAACCTGTGAACGAATCTTAGTGAGAACTGATAAGCTTTGCTTAAATAAGAAGGAAACCTAATGGTGCCGAGTTGCTGTTATGTGGTAGAAGTCAAACTCAATTATCTTTCAATTCCACAATTCTCTATCTACCATGACACTGTTTGAAAACTCTACCAGACGTCATCTTCATTTATATTCCTATATCTGAAATCCGGCATAGTGAGGAAAAGCAAAGAGTTAGTCTGTCCCCAAGGCAGTCTGACTTTTTCTCATGGGAAAAAATAACACTCAGTCAGTCATCAACGATATTTCCTCAGGATTGAAACCTATATTTTCATAGGTGGATTTAGTAGATCCATCAACAAGTGGTCACAGCTTTCAGTATTCAGTGACCATGACTATTCTTCCTAGCATATTACTATATTTACTTACTTGTCCTTCAGAAATCATCTATTTAGGTTCTTTTATAAAAGCATAATGGCTTGATATAGGAGTGCAGGTGCATCCAAATTACTTACTAGAAGAGAGATTCGATTTCTGCATCTTGTAATATAATGTCATTGCTTCTTAATAACATATTCCCGCTATACCTATCAGCAGATTTGCATGTTATGGTTTTGAAAGCACTTACAATTTTAAACTTACAGTTAAAACTATCACTTTTCCTAAAGGAATATAATTTTGTATTTAAATGATCTGGTAAACTTTTCAGAAATGTTCATGTGCCCTTCAGTCATCTGCAGTTTTTGCAGGCTAACATCATTGCTACACATCAATATGTATAAATATCCGGAAAAGACTTACCAGTACTGGGAAGTCACATTTTTTGGTGTACAGTAGCCCAAGAAGGACATTACCTGTTACAAGATCTATAGCTAAGTCTTCTGGAAATAAATATTTTGTTTGGAAATAAAGGTTACATCTGCATCTTACATATCTCCTTGAAGGATTTTTTTGCCACTGTTCAAGGTTTGCACTTGAAAAGAGGACCCACTTGCTTTTAATTTGAAAAAAGTTGGGTTTTTTCTGTTTTCTTAAAACAGCAGAAGTGAACATTAAGAAGTGACAAAAGAGCAGAGAGGGCAGGCAAATCCCAATGGAAAACTGTGTGGGCAAGCCTCAAAAAGTAGAAAAAGCAATATCAAAATTTTAGATCCAACATAAAAATAAAAAGTAAGGGCAAAACTGCTCATACTCCTGAAGAATATTTAGGAGCAGCATAAAGCCACAGAGCCTGTGCTCAGACACATGGCCAACAGACAAATAGGCTTGGTTTCTTGCAATAGATCTGTGAGATTAGAATACTGCCTTTAGATCTCATTAGAAAATCTGCAGTGGAACAGTATTTCATCTCAAAACTCTGATTCTGAAAAATAAATAAATATATAATAATTCTGTGAGGACATGTTGCCTTTGTTGGAAGTCTGAGTGGATTCCAGGCAGACAAGTAGTCCAGGATTACTACTGGGTGGGGCAAAATGTTGTACAGAAGTTCAAGCTAGGTGAGAAACAGAATTTACATTTTGTGGTTAAGATTCTTTGATATGTGGAGTTTAAGGTGTATCTTTCCCTTGGAACAAAAGTGTGTTGCATGCTTTATGCTAAAATATTTTACAAAAGGCTTCCTAAAACACATGCAAAAAAGGTGAGAACAACATTTATGTTCTGATCAATACTAATTGCTCTTGGTCAGTCATTAACAAAATGTCTGCAAAAAAGTTTCCAGACAAATTTCATTTCTGAGTCTTCTTTTGTGGGTATCTCTTTGGAAAGAAAATCTGTTGGTTTTTCTGTATGGATTAATCCCATGCCTGCCACTGATAATGACAAAAAATTGTATGAACTAAGTCATTAAGAATAAGGCCTTCGATAGGTTAAAGCAATACATGTAACATAGTTTTCATACATTAAGCTATTTAGATGAAAAAGATTAAATTTACCTTAACTATTTTTTTTCCTAATTATATTCTTTTAAAGGCTTTTATTGTAAATATTGCAACTCAATTTCGGCTTCTGTTTGGAGATAATTACCAGAGCATCACATTTACCATTTCCATTACATGAAATGCACTTTGATGGGTTTGCAATTGCATATATTAGCTTATACTGGAATTATCAGTATTTTAATTCACAGAGTTTGTGAAAATTATGTAGGCTTTACTCTGTTCCTGGGACATTGGCTTTTCATTTTCTAAAAATACATATTGTTTGATGCTGTTAAAAACCTGCATTC
The DNA here is from genome assembly GCF_000747805.2 of Chaetura pelagica. Classification (NCBI taxonomy): domain Eukaryota; kingdom Metazoa; phylum Chordata; class Aves; order Apodiformes; family Apodidae; genus Chaetura; species Chaetura pelagica. The sequence goes on along the minus strand of NW_009951800.1, from coordinate 160,231 downwards.
TTACATGTATTACAGACATTTTATGCTGCAAAATCTATGCTCGTGTGATTGTGCTTCTACGTGACTTTCACAGAATATTAATGACTCCTTATTTTAGTGACGCCAGGTGAGGTTTGGAATCCCTTTGAGATACACACAGAACAACAACAACAAAAAAAGCGAGACACTTCCTGCCTCAGAGTCTCAGAATATTAAATTAGACTTCACATTCAACCTTCCTGGAAGATGTGTTCTCTTCTAACAGATAGACAAAATATGATCTACCTTCTTTGCAGCCTGAGTTGTTATGAAAGGTGCAATGGAGGAAGAGAAAGGGAAAGGTGGGCTCTCCTGAAGAGTCTCACCATGAACTACAAAGAAGAAACGCATACATCTTGCTGTTATGGACATTTCAGAAATGCATGTAAGGAATAAATGCTGAATCAGTTCTTTAATTGAATTGGCAGCAGAATTAATGTCTAGATGAACCAGTATTACAAAATCCAATGGCAAAATGTGCAAATTTTCGTTGTCATCTAATTAGTGGATTATCTTTTTAAAACTTTATGGAGGAGACAAAAAGAGAGAGAATTATTCTTAAGTCCATTCTGGCTTTTCCTTTTGTTCATTTTACAAAGTTGATCTGCTACTGGATGGAAGCTAAGGCTCTACTCATCTGAAGGTCATTGCTTTTTAAAGCCTGCTTTTGCTTTAGTAGGGACTGTGTTGGAAGTTCAAGGTATATATAGTCAAACATCTGATTAACAATGTACTAGCCGATTAATAATGTCCTAAATTGTTATTTCTATCACTCATTTTTATATGCACAGATATACTCTTGCTTTCCTTGGCCTCCAAGAACTAGTTTAAGACTATTAGGAAATTTTTCTTTTGTTTAGTTTTTATTTGAGTCAAAGAATAGGGGAGAAGTAGTTTCCAATTTTAATCCTGCTTCTTCAGGGTTTAGAACAACTTATGTTGGTAGTCTTATATAAGACATACAGAGCAAACACCCACTCTCAATAGTGAACACACATTTTGAATAGTATCATTATAAGGGCATTCAGGCAATGAGCAGGAGACTGAACATCATAATTTTCATTTCTGTTTGGATGTCAGTCTATCAAGGTCATGTCAGCAGCAGTGCTTGCCTTGCTGTATGTGCATGTTCAGGAGAGGAGTGGGAAATGGAAATACAGTTCTGAGACAGAAAGCTGACACCCAGAATTGAATTTCTGGCAGATACTGGGTATTTGTTATAATTTTCTGCAAGCAGGGAGGCTTTTGAACAGAGGGACCTAATTTAAATTTCATTGCACACACCTCTCCAGTTTTGTCACCACCGACTGTCTTATAGAAAAATGTCATGGATCCTTCTAGGGAAAGTGACAACAATTGAATTTTTTAAAATACAGTAGCAGTATTATATATGAGACTTATTGTTCATAATTAAAAAGAGCTGTTCCTTTTCAAAGTAGTACACTGTTACACTGTGCCAGGACTGCTAGATGGCAATTTTTTGCTATGACAGGGCTAATCTTGGTTCTGTGCAGTGCTGTGCTTGGTGTTAAGATGAAGGCCACAATCACAGGGGGTTTGGGGTTTGAATAATTGAGGAAAAAGGATGATTTGAAGAGCCTTCTGAATAAAAAATATTGTTCCAGTACTTTTTAGTTCACTTTCCCCCATTTCAAGTAAAACTGATGCCTTCATGGTAGTGCAGCTTAATCCTTTCTTGACTTGGGTAGGGATATGGTCTGACCATGAACTGAGGTCCTGGTCCATGTGGGAATTTAAGACTTCAGTGACACCTATTGTTAGGCACTTGTCCCTTGTATTCCTTGGTGAATGCACAGTTTTGTGTCATACACTCAGACTAGTGGTACAACACATGTGAAAGGTGAGGTCCTATGAGAGTGTTGGATAGAAAACAGAGCTGCCTGAACTAGGATGTAGGGAATTTTCAGGACAGTTGATGTCTTAAACTCTGAGTCCATTGCTTAGGTTTGGAACTGTGGGGAGATATTTCTCTTATGTAACACCTACACCCACAGCCCAGGGCACTGGCTTTTTCTTTTTACAGTCAGGCAAGGCAAAGTCTCTTAAGCCTATTGAAGGAAGAGAGAGAAGACAGAAAGAGGGGAACTTCCTTCCTTTTTTTTCCAGCATAGCACCATGTTTTAGTTGAACACCAGCTGCCAAACTAATCTCCAAGGAAATGGTTCAGCCTGAAGAATTTAAAGCTATTCTCATTTCAATTAATAGAAAATAGTTTATCTCTCTTCTTCTTTAAAGCATATTGCCAGCATTATGCAGTTCAGTTTTGCGAGCTTTTACCCCCTCTGAATATTTTACAGTCTTTTCTCAAAACAACAAAAAAAACCCCAACAACTAAAATGCCATCTGTTTTTAGCCAGTCTTGGCTAAATTTAAATGATTTTGAGGTTTTATGACATCTCTTTGTAAATTATATACTGATAAAATACTTTCACAGAAGTAATCACATAAGACTTCTGGCCCCCTGACTGTATTTGTTCACACTTGAACCAGCGATCTTGAAACTGGTGGTGTATGTGTCCTATTGTCACACCTCCAAGCCACGCACCCCTTAAAACTGAGATATCTTGTCACTTGTAAATACACTTCAGTATTTGATAATGCTTAGCTCTTGGCAATGGCATAACAATATGGTAGACTTAAATGAAATACAGCAACTCAGTTTCATTACCCTTCCTTGTGCTGAGTGAAGCTATTATTTTTAAATAGCTGCTCTAGTTTTAGTGGGATTATCTATTAAGAAGAAAAACAATGTAAAGAGGGGGCAGAATAAAATAATAAGTATTCACTTTGATGTACACCATAGTATTAGGTTCCTCTAGTTTAGGATTGCCACATATTACATCCTGTGAAAATAAAGGGAAGAGATTACAATTTAAGAATACATCACTGTTCTACTCTTCCCCATTGTAGTTATTAGCTGCCTCCTAGGGATACTTGCTGGTTATCTGCAGTGTTTCATCATATGTGCTATTATTTTATACTCCAAGATCTTTGTTAAACTCCACTGCTAAAAGCGGCTCTATTTCTATAGGAGTTGCTCAATATAGCTAAGTAGAAAGCATATGAGAACACCAACATCGATCTGATTACAGGCAGCTGGATGAGTACAGCTGGGAAGTGAATCTGAACTGCCAAGCTAGCAAAACAGCAATAATCATCCTCCTTCTTTTACAATTGAGGGCTATCTCTACAAGTATCTACTTACAGAGTAGATACTGCCACAAGTGTTTATGCTACTTGCATCTTTTTATGTGTAAAATGGCATTGACTCAATGAAAGGCACAGATTAAGGACATTTTTGAAGACTTTCTATATTTCTAGGAAAGACAAATGCAAAATTCTGTACCTATGAGGCAAAATGAAAGAGGAACAGTGAAAAAAACTCCTTAACGGGACAAGCAAGAAAAAAAAAAAAGTAAGTATAAGAGAGTGTAGGAGAGTGTAATTATAGGAGAGTGAACCACTAGCAAAATATAATCTGAAGATACAGTTTAATTTAATATCATCACATTAAATTGTATTCAAATTAAGGGTAAGAACAGGCCTGGTGATAGAGTTTTAACTGCTGTTTTTCAAACCTAGGTATGCATATGAGGATGTGGTCAGATTCCCTCTAAACCTCTGAAGAGTAAGCTCAGAAGTATGATACCTTCCGATGAGGTGCAGAAGTACCAGCATGGCCCTAGGGAAACAGGATATATGGAATTTTTAAGCTCTAACAGTCAAAGATGCTGGCCCTTTACCTAGCTGGTGAAGCTAAACCTTGCAGAAGTTTGTGAAAAGAAGGGCAAGTAAACTTAGCTGTGCAGTGCATGGGTAGGCAAAGTTCCTGGTCCTACAGACTGCAGGCAAAAATCTGTCAGTACCCAAAAGGCACAAAGACAGACCACATGCTTTGCCAACTCAGGGAGAGAGGAGCTATGGGAGATGCCTACAGACAAGAGATGTGTCTCTTTCTGTGAGGAGTGGGGAAGGGCATGGCATGAAGTCCTCTCTGTAGTGTCAGGGGTATGGCTGACAGTGAGTAGACTAAGCCAGAATGAAGAATTTTCCCTGGAAATTTCCATTTTTAAGACAACGTCCTAGGAAGCTAGCAAATTTGGTTTGTATGCCACTTCATACCACAGGGATGCCAGAACTGGTATCATTGCTAGCTTGCAAGTAGAGGCCAGAGAGCAAAATTCAAAATTTTAATAATCATTTTAAAAAGATGAATGTTAACACCCCCATCATTTCCAGCAAAATTCAAGATAATTCAATGAAATAATTAATAGTTTTATTCTGAGGCAGTTAAATTGCCAACAAGCTCCTAGCTGAAATCTGCAGAGAAATGCAGTCAGCATTGACCCTAGATCAGAACATTAACTCTAATGGCAAACTATTGTTCTGAACTTAGTGCTTTTACTGGCCAATCCAATTAAAAAGCACTATATTACAAAATCTGTATTTGTGTAGTACAGCATCTGTTATTATGTGGGATGTGCCTATTACTTTTTTTCTTAGCTGAATTTTAGAGGCAAATCTTTTTAATTAGCACTAGTAACTGTCATTGCGTGGAGTTCATGAGCAGCACACAGTTTGAATTTTTACCTACTTTACAAGTTATTTAATGCTAAATTTCAGGGTCCTTTGAAATCAAGATTCTACTTATTTGGTAAAGTCTATGGCATGCATAACCATCTTAGGATATAGAGAAAGAATTTTAGTAATTTTTATAAATAATACTATTAGTTAAGCTTTCTGGCACCTCTCTTGTTTTATATGCAATTTTTTGTTTAATTCATGTAATACTATGAAAGTTTCTCCTACCTCCTATCTTCTTAGCTCATGAAGAAAGGAGCACAATGTCCATTGTCAAAGAAATGACCCGATAGGCACCTGCTGGACTATAGAGATGTCTGAAAAGCATTTTTAATATTCTAAATGTCTGAACTGAGCAAGTTTTTTAAAATGCTTTGTTACAGTTATTCTGGCAATCATTCACCAGAATAGTGTATGTTGCCAGTAAATAAGCCCTTAGTAGATAACCGTTGGTACCCTACAACAGATAAAAATGCTTGTTAATTCAAACTACTGAAGCCAATAGCATACATATTGGAAACACATGCTGGCCCATTTGCTAACCAAAGTTGTCCTGACCAAATCTCCAGCTTTTGGCATATTGCTGATGTCTCAAAGCCATGTACACGAAGAAGAAAAGTCAGGCTATTTTGGTAGATGGACATGAAAAAGTTTTAGGTACACAGAAACAATCCTCATGTCTGTACAAATACAAGGCTAATTTTCCCTGTGCCTTGAGGACCAACAATGCTTCCAATTTCAAGAATTCAGTCATGGGAAGTGTCTCAGAGAAAAAAGAAATTACATACAACTTCTTTGCCACTTTGTCAGTGGCTGCAGACAGGAAGCACTAAGGGATGTAGATCTAGAAGAAGCTGTATGCTATTGCAAACTCGTAGACAGCCACATTGTGCCTCCCAGCATGGATCCCAAAAGCCTGGTTCCGCAAAAGTACCTGCACACCAAATACTGCAGCCCATTTGCAGGTCACTGAGAGCTTGTATAAAACCAAGAGCTCTGGGTTCACAGATATATGTCTGTATATGTCTGTAAGTAAGTAGAAGGTAATTTTCTGCTTTTCTCACAATTACATGAATACTGTACAGACTCCCACACCCTGTAATATATTAGCAGTCTACTGTGATATGAGAAACAATAGGGGAATAATACATAAAGCTATATCAGCTATGTCACAGGCATCATTTTGCTTTAAACTCATCACTTTATTGACAGAACTATTGCTACCTTTTATAATTTTCTTTTCTTTTTTCCTCTCTCATGCCCCTAGCTCCCTCTCCTTTCCTCCTTCCCACCCCCCTCAGTTTCACCATTTCAGCGGTCTGGTTAATGTCTTATTAGTCCATAAATTTTAGCTAGTTCTTCTGGGGAAAGTCTACCTGAGCTCTATCATCTGCAGACATTAGTGCAGGGAATGACACAAGCATTTACCCATGTCACAGTCTACAGACAGTGGCAAAAAGGCTGCCTGAAGATTTGGGCACATCCAGTATTTAGAGTATTAGTGGCCTTTTTAACTTAGTGGTAAAACTGCCAGATGTTTGCCCTGCAACAGTGTTTCTTACAAAGCATACAGTATAAAAAAGAGTTCACTTTACATTTTCATGAACTCATATTTTAATTTAAAAATAATTCTTATTTTGACTAGCAAATTTACTAGTCCCATATCACGCCTGCTACCTCATAGAGGCTGTGAGCATCATTATATGATGAGCAAGCTGAGGACATAACTTTCAGTGCAATAGATATACACTGAAATAGGGACATTTTTAAGAACACTGCCAGGAAAAGCATTATTGTGGTTTGCCTCTAATTACCAACCATTGCTGTTTCTTATCTAGAAATATTTTTTATAGTATTAATTGTTAATAAGACTGAAGAAGAGCAATGTGATTATGCATGGTATTCATAGTTTCTTTAATCTTGCTATGCAAATTCACTCACTTTCCCAATGTCTACTATGACATGTTAAGCTTAATGCAGTGAAATGAAAGCACTTTTATTTTTTTATTTAATTTAAAGCAAAATTTAGTTCAGATGTCTCATATGCTACTAAATATTTGTATGAAATATCCTGAGTTTATGAATATTATATTAGGAACATTTATTAGTTGGCAATTTCAATTAGCCTCTATTTACGTATGCAATATTAAGCCACAAAATTGCATAAGTTTCCAATTACTGTAGAAGAATTAAAATTATTTACCATGTTTAAAGTAACAGCAGGGAAGTTATTTCATTGGAATAATGAGACAAGAAGTGGACTTTAAAACACAGCAGTATCTATGGATTCCTTAAAAGGCTGATTTATACACAATTGCTTTCACTTAGGAATCCGAAGAGGTGTCACAGTAATTCCAATTTTAGTGGTGACAATAGATGGTGAAATTATGACCAAATGATGAATTAGATCACAATACCACCTCACACAGTGACGGAAGTTTGCCAGAAATTGTGCAAGCAGCTCTTCCTGCTGCAAGTAATTTCAATTATTTCCCCTGCGCATACAAAAGGGAGATAACAACATGTCCAAGTTTTCCTGCATTTGCTAGTGGTCTGGGACTACATAAGAGCCACTAAATTCATGTGTGTACTTCAGGAAAAATTAGTTTATTACCAATATTTCTTTATCTCTCCTGATTTTTGAGAAGCAGAATATAAAATGAAATAACTTTTCCAGAATACTTCTTTTTCCTTTGGTAGAATAAAGTGGAGGCAATGACAAGCAGAAGATGCCAGAATGTATGTTCAGGGTCATAAGGAACACATTAATGCTTGTTGCTTTCTGATTTTTTAACTATTTTTTTTTTTTCTCAAAATGTTCACCACTAAAAAAAATAATTAACCTCAGTTATGATACTTTATATGTGTTAAAGCAAATGACCATTTGACATGGACAATCTAAAATAAACTCTTGGTTTTGGAATTAGTAATTTATTATAAAAGTTTGGTCTTTGTAATATTCAGGAAACTGAGGTATTCAAGCCAGTTATGTCCAGCAGTTTTTCTAATGAATCTTCCTGAAAATTTAATCACCCACAAAATCTGTGATTTTTAAATAGGTAAGTCAGCATGTGACATGGAAAAAGACAACATGTGTTTGCTAGGTTTATGGGAGGAGGCACGAAATGGCTAATAAAATTATTTTTAACAAAGCTATTTTATCGTAAGTTGTTTATTGGACTAGTGAGGATGCACAAAACTATGCAAATATAATCCAGAACCTGATTTCACATGACAATACTGATTACTGTAGCTCGAAGAGCAAATAGCTTTCTGAAGAACTATGTTAAGTAGAGGGTTTCTGTTACCAGTCACTTTCAACAAATCTGTTAACTTTTGTAATGCTTTGCTTAGAGAGGCAGGTCAGCTATCTGACTGCCAGGAATAGAAATTTTAAAAGAAAGTGAATAAGGAGATCTGTTTCCTTTCCAAATGAGGACAACATTACTGACTTAACGTGTTTCCAAAGAAGACCAAGGAAAGACACATATAACAGTTAATGTAGTACAAACTTTTATTCATTACATTTTAGCTAATTGGAAGAAATCCTTGAACCAGAACGATAAAGCCTTATGTATCACCAAACAGTATTTTGAAGAATTTTCTTCTAGCATTGAAGCTGCAAAGAAACTGGAATACACAGAAGAAAACCAGAGTCCTTTTGAATGAAATACATTGTATGACACATGGTAATGATTGCTGATAAAAGCAATGCAACTGGATACAAGTATTATAAAGAGAAATTATTTGAATGCATTACACATTCTGCCATATAATTGTTTCAATATTTGCACTGGGTGTCTCTGGGATTGAATTAACTTTCTTATTAGCAGACAGTATGGAGGCTTACAGAAAAGAGGAAGAATCAGATGCCCTACCATGTAATTTACACATTAGAGCTCTGATGAGTATGCAATTCAGACACAACAATCAATACAGTTTGTAAGAAGTCTCCAGATTCCAGTGACTGGAATGTCAGCAAGTAAACTATGGGAAAAAAATAAAATAAAATTAATTACTATCTTAATACTTTTCAGAATAAATAAATAAATGTTTAGTTTCTTGCAATCCTTAAATAGAAAGGCATAGAAGGAGAACCTGTACCACATTCAAAAATGCGTTGAGTCAACACAGCACAATGTGGTACCCTGCAAGATACTAACATAACCACAGGCTATGCTGCAACAAAGTGTCTGCACTACTTCAATTTAGTATCAGCTGTAATATCTCTGCATGTCACTGCTTCATACTTTGCAAGCCCATCCAATCAGTGAGAAAGCACATTTGTTATCTACTTCACTAATAGTATTTTAGGAGATAGGATTTGCCCTACTCATTGCAATACACTAGTGTGCAGCCATCAGTGAAGGCCACAAATGTAACTTCTGGATAAGTAATCCAGCTGGATAAATGACCTAACACTTCTGCACTTAGTTCTTATACCTTTCTCATCCTTAGATATCTGAATTGCCTTCAGCTGGGCATTAAGTAACTCTGACTAATTTAAACAAGACTGACTTATATCTGCCATATGTAGTTTGCTCTTACCCTTCATCTTATACACAAAATGAGGCCTTTAATTCTTTTAAGGTTTTATTTATTTTTACTATACCATACAAACACGTGTTGTGTTGGTGTCATCAAAGCACTTGGTCTTGGAAGCAGGCATAGAAAAGGATAAAGACTGTGAAGAGCTTTAGTTTTCTTCTATATCCTTACGCTATTTCATAGAAAAAAGCATTTATTTAATGACCAATAGGCATTGTTCCAGAGGTACCGGCTGTCAGTCGCGGTCCTTTTCCTGGCATATATTTTTTATATACAGTGAGACTGAACAATGAGCATGATTAATATAAAGTTCTATAACCTTTATCCTGTGTCCTCATTCTCTGATAAACCTGCTTCATGAGTGACCTGTGTTTGATATCTCTCTGTCAACCCATACAGCTACAGAGATTGGTGCAGCTTTCTTTATAATGAGATTTCCCTAGAGACTGATGTCTTTAGTTTTGCTATGATTTCAAAGTGCAAGGTTCCAAATCACATTTGGCCCTCAAACTGGATCTTTCTTTATCATATTTGTAATATGCCCAGAAGGAAAACAGCTGTAGGAAAATAGCCACTCCCATTATTATCCTGTACAGGAATCACATAATCGGAGAATCATGCTGGTTGGAAAAGACCTTTAAGATCATCAAGTCCAACCATAGCCAAAATCCACCTACTGTGACCTAAATCTACCCATTTAATGCTTAAATCATATCACTAAGCATTGATATTTGTAATATGCCCAGAAGGAAAACAGCTGTAGGAAAATAGCCACTCCCATTATTATCCTGTACAGGAATCACATAATCGGAGAATCATGCTGGTTGGAAAAGACCTTTAAGATCATCAAGTCCAACCATAGCCAAAATCCACCTACTGTGACCTAAATCTACCCATTTAATGCTTAAATCATATCACTAAGCATTGTATCTACATTTCTTTTAAATGCTTCCAGGGATGGTGATTCCATCATCTCCCTGAGCAGCCTGTTCCACTGTCCAACCACTCTTTCGGTAAAGAAATTCTTTCTAATATCCAGTCTAAACCTCCCCTGGCACAACTTCAGGCCA
>NW_009951800.1:144645-149163 GCF_000747805.2 Chaetura pelagica | reverse complement strand
ACTCTGATTTCACAAGTTTATGAAATTTACAAATCAAGACATTTAGAGTCACAGTCCAGCAATTCAGGGGCCAATTGTCAACAGGCATGCTTCTGAAACTCATTGGTTTTAGGCTTCAAAGAACCACAAGAGGTGTGACTGCAGGAGAATAAATAGCTTTCCAAAGAATTCTGACTGTATTTTATATAAAAAAAACAATCATAAAAATGAACTTTTATGCCTCCTGTGACACAAAAAAAGTCTTAATCAGATAAGTGCTTTGAAAAACTGTATTGTTGGAAAATTCTCAGCCAATGTAATGAAAGCTCCAAACTTAGTTATACAATGTTTTCCAAAATTAGTTTCTAAGTTCAGGGGCTTTTTTGTGCTTAATTGCATGAGGAGGGAGAGCGGGAAGCTGCAGCTGCTAGGGGCTGGTATACTACCAATAAGCTCTCTGGAGATGGCAAAAGAACCCCTGATGAGCCCACCTCAGTTACGTCAGACTGGGTGGCACCAAGGTCAGTTTCTGGTCTTAACTCCTGTTAGGCTATGGAACTGCCAGCTGACAGGGAGGCACCTGCTTTTCCTGGGGAATTTGGGAGTTGCCCTCTGGCAATGAACAGGGTCCCCAGCCATTGGGCTGTCTTGACCCAGGTATCTGAATGAATGAATGAATAAATGAATGAATGACATTCATTCATTCAATGACGGTCATCTGAATGACCGATCACAGGTCACATCTGACTTAGTCCCTGCCAGGAAGCTGGTTGGATTTTCCCTTGGAGTAGCAAGTCTGCCAGGAAGCCTAGCCCTTAGGTTGGGACACCAACTAAGGAAACTTCTTGAGATTGTGTGACCTCATCTTTGGTAAATGATGTATTTCTTCTAGATATATCTTTGAGTGTGCTTTGTCCCTGTTGGGCAAGTGATTCCAGGTAACAGAGGGGGAGGCTTTCCCTTTTGTCTGAGTGATGTGCATGTGTGGGATTGTTATAATCCATGTTAAGATTATCTATATTAAGACCAGTAAAAAAAAAATAAAAAATGTTAGGAATTCTTAAGTAGTTGTGGTGTAGTTCATTAATATTCCTGACTGACATCTGAATCTGTGCTATTATTTCTGATTTATCAGAGGGCTAAATGTGTTATTTGGAATTAATATCCGTTCCTAACAAGCTCCTGTGTGTTTTTTGATGCCTCAGTCACAATGTTACAAATCAACATTAAATCCTAGCATACTCTAAGCACAACAGCAACAGAATTTGTCATCCTGGTGCAGCATCTTCATAGCAGATCAATTCTATAAGTATTGTTTCATTGGTAGGAAAATATCTCCATCTAAATTAAGAAGGAGTATTGTGTTTTGTTTCTTTCTTGATCTGGTTTTCAGTAATCATCCATGATGAATGCACAATATTTCTGAGTATTTGTGTTTGATTTACAAATGACCAACACATCATAACTCTCAGTAAACTTTTTCATGGCTTTTCCATCATCAAGTAAATCAAGTAATTTCAAGTAAGTAGAGATTTAAAAGTGGTAGCTAGTGATTTTTACTGAGCAACAAAAGCAGTTAAAGGTCCCTTGCATGGTGGCCCCATTACATGAACTGTACAAAATCATTGCTCATAATTGGAAAGCAATCTTACACATCGATGTATATTCCATTTATCATAGGACAGATTGCATTGGAAGGGATCATCTAGTTCCAGCCTCTCCAACATCTTCCACTGGACCAGGTTGCTCAAAGCCCCATCCAACCTGTCCTTGAACACTTCCAGAGAGGGGACATCCACAACTCCTCTGGGCAAACAGTGCCAATGTCTCACCACCCTCTCACTAAATTATTTCCTTTTAATATCTGCCCTCTTTCAGTTTGAAATCTTTAGCACTCATCCTATTGCTACATGCCCTTGTAAAATGTTCCTCCCCAGCTTTCCTGTAGGCCCCCTTCAGCTACTGGAAGGATGCCACAGAGACTTCCTGGAGCTTTCTTTTCTCCAGGCTGAACAGTCTGAACTCTCCCAGCCTCTCTTCATAGGAGAGTTGCTCCAGCCCTATGATAACTTTTGTGGACTTGTTTCAAGACCTCCATGTCCTTCTTATCTTGGGGACTCCACAACTCGACACAGTACTCAGGTGAGGTCCCAGAAGAGTGGAGTAGATGGGGAGAATCACCTCTCTTGACCTGCTGGCCACACTTCTTTTGATGCAGCTCAGGACACCATTGGCTTTCTGAGCTGCAAGAGCACATTGCCTGGTCATATTGAGCTTCTTACCAACAAGCACCCCCAAGTACTTCTCCTTAGGACTGTTCTAAATACATTCTCTACCCAGCCTGTATTTGTGCTTGGGTTTGGTCCATGTGCAGGACATTTCAGTTAGCCTTGGACTTCACATGCTGTGTGTGGGTCCTCCTCCCCAGTCTTGCAAGAGCCCTCTGGATGGCATCCCTTCTTCCAGGGAGTTGACTGCCCCACACAGATTGGTGTCATCAAGAGACTTGCTGAAGGTGCCCTCAATCCCACTGTCCACATCACCAAGAGAGATTTTGAACAACATCAGTCTCACTAGCAGCCCCCAAAGAATGCCACTCATCACTGATTTCCACTTAGACATCAAGCCAGTGATAGTTTAGTGAAGTTGTCCATCCATCAAATCTCTACAATTTAGAGACAAGGGTGTAATGTGGGACAATGTCAAATGCTTTGCACATGTCCATGTAAATGACATCAGGTGCTCTTCCCTTATCTGCCAACAATGTAACCTCTCAGAGAAGGGAAGGTTTGGAGATTTGGCCATGTCTTGTAATAGTTTTAAAGATTCAGGTCACTGCAAGGATACATATGCGAGCGTCAAACTGGCCTCCAGGACTTCCTTAATACCTCTTGATTAGTTGATAGAACAAAAGAATTTGCTATTGATCTTAAATCCTTTATGGAGATACTTTAAATAGTCTTTATAAAGGAGGAATAAGAGACTGAATTGTATTGGAATTCCATAAATCTATCTCAGTTTAAAAACTGCATTTCAAAAATGTATTTGAAAATGAACTGCAGCTTCAATAATTTTAGAAGTTCTCATTGATCTAAGATCAGAGCAAGTTGCTAGACTTTAGAATATCTTGGCTAGGCATCCATTCTTAGTTACAAGCCACACTGTAATCATTGAGTGCAAGGAATCCTGCAAGGAAATTTCTGACGGTAGGTAACTGCTTTCTGAAGCAAGTGCTTACTTAATGGCTAGATTTAGAATTTGTATTATTTAGAACCTGTATTACAAAGCTAGGCACCATAACTTGGTAAGGATGTTGACAGCAAACATCTTTTATATCTTCATAAAATTCTTACAAAACATTGTTAAAATCAGGTTCACAAATCTTTCAGATGGACCTAAGATGATGTGAACATTTGTGTTTTTAATACTATTTGTTAACCTTCTAGGAGTCTTCTCAACTGTATGAATGGAATTAGTGAATTTAATTTTGAGATATTTGATACATTTTAGACTTGATCAGTTGAATTCCAAAGGCTTTGGCCACGTGACCTCACCAAACAGCAAATCTAACAGGTTTTGTAATGCCTCCCTCATGGGTCTAAAAAGCATGGCTCCTCTCTCTAACATTTTCTCTAGTGTGTTGTTCTCTGTTGAATCAAACCTTCTCTTTCCTTACTTCCTGCATAGACTTGGATGTTTGTCTGATTGTTTGGAGATGGTAGTCAGGTAGAGCCTAAATAACAACAGCTTTGATTCTTCTTCTGATACTTGGAAAGCAGAAATAAAACTAATTTTCTCTGGAAGACTGTGACATGACAAGGTCTAAAAATTAAACAAATCTTACACTGGATCCATTCTGAAGATGCTACTGCTCTTGATTTCTAAAAAAGTAACCTTATTTCCCCTGTCATCATCAAGGCATCACTTCTGCACACCCATTCACTGATAGTAGGTACATGCAATGCGAAGTTAATATGCCTTGCCTCTCCATGTCACAGGTTGCCTGCCTAATTGCATACTGCCAGCAAATTCAAGGGTTGTTACAGGGACAAAAATAACACGACTACTGTAGAAACCACGTTTCCTATCATGCAGGGAAAAAGAATAAGGTCACTGTGGGCTTGAAGGGTTGTAAGAGTTTAGTGTGCCTGAATTATTTTATGCTTGTGAGAGTTAAGCAGATGAGAAACACATTTAAAAAGATGACAGAATTTAGATTATACTTCACCCCCTCCTTGTGCCCCTTCCTGTTCTTTAGCTCAGTGGATTAATTCCTCCCTCCATTCCTTTTTTTTTTTTTTTTTTTTTCAATTTGTTAAAATGCTGAAATCTGCTTTGTCTGATTTATGAAGGAACTTGAAACGATTAGTTTCACAGTACTTGAAAATTCCTCAGGTTCAGAGGGATGTCCAATCTCTTACACCGTGAGCTGTTGACTGGATGAGAACATGAGCAGCTCAGAGCCATGAGGAGATTGTGTTGAGTTATTAAACACTTGTGGTAAAGCTGCTTATTATTAATTCCCCAATGTCCTGCTGA
>NW_009951800.1:144233-144616 GCF_000747805.2 Chaetura pelagica | reverse complement strand
AGCCTGAAAACCAGCCTTTCCAGTCGATTCATTTAATCAATAAAGAGGGCCTCCAGAGAGAGAGAAGCAGTACCAGGATCATGAGAGATTAGAGTAGGGAAAATAAGAAACAACAGATTATTTTCTTCTTATTTTAAAAAAGTAATTCTGTAAGCCCAAGCATGATTTTCTATGTGTGTGTGTGTGCAAATTCTTGTAACCAAGCCAAGCCAAGGATATAAATGGTCCCTTAAAACTTCATTACCAAGCAGACAGTTTAAAACCAAGTATTTTGCAATACAGAATACTTTATAAGTCAAGAGACTGTAGAAGTATTATTGAAGCAATCAGTACCCTGAAATACCTACTGTGAAAAAAATAACTCCGATTACAAGTGTTCAGCA
>NW_009951800.1:138142-144223 GCF_000747805.2 Chaetura pelagica | reverse complement strand
GTGGGTTAATCTGCACAACTTCCGATCTTTCTTTCATCTAAAAGAAAAAATGAGAGCAAAACCCCAAACCAATGACACCACTTCACACCAACATCATATCAAGATCTGAATGCACTAAATTAATAACTCTGGAAGATGTTACAGAATGTGTGTTGTTATAATACATGTAATTATAGTACCATTGCTGCTGTTAATGTTTGTACAGTGAATGGTCTCATGTATATGTACTGAATTTTGTTAAATCTGTACTAAAGCTAGAAGCTGTTTGTAGATTATTAGAAAATTAGCCCACTGAAGAAGAAGAAAAAAGAAAGGATCAGTTGTTGGTTTTCATGAAGCCATCATCATCTTTTCAATGTCTATAGGAGCAGAATTTTGCCAAAAATAATTTGGAGAGAGGGACAGACTTCACTCAATTATTATTAACCTTAATAGCGTGATAAAAAAAATACATCTGGTTCTACAGGTTATGATTTATATGCAGTTAAGTAAGGACATATATATATATATATAACACCTTTCTATATAATGTCATTTTCCTTCTAGATAGGCTGATGACTTCAAGTCCTGCACACCTTTAGCAATTGTTAATTACCATGGAATGGTTTCACACTATTTTCCAAATCAGCATGCATGCATAAAATGACTGCAATCTAATTTGAAATATTATTAGTGATGATTATTGTCATAGATAAATTAGATTGAACAGAAAATAACCTTCATCCTTAGCATGTTGTAGCTCTCAGAATTAATGTGATTTGGTGAACACATATAAATAAAAGTCTGATGAGTCCCTGCTGACTGCAGGGCCTGCTGGTGCTGAAGTGTATCAATTTCATGCAGATGATGAATTCCTTAATCATTCAATGATAATCATGCTTGATTTGACAAGACTTTCTCATGCTATTTTAAGGCCTTAATTTTCTGTGAAGTTCTGTCAAGTGTTCATCAAGTACCCACTTATCTCCCTATCTTAACCTGGCAGCCAATCCAAAGATTGCCTACTAGTGCTGCTCCAGGTCCCAGCCCATTAATATTCCTGCCACGTGACTGTCCACGGAGACAAGCCAATCAATGGCTGATTAACATTCAGGTCACATGATGCCCAAGGAGAGTAAATGAGTTACACAGTAAGACATCAAACAAATTTTCATCTTGAAAGAGTGATTGCTTTTTCTGCTGCTGTGATGTTTGTCAAATTCGCTCTAGCCTTGTCCAATTAAGCTCCATGAGCTGAATGACTAATGAAGAGATGGGAGTCCTGTGCCAGCATGACAGCTATGAGAAATAACACTGTATAAGAACTGCAAAAAAATAATAATTTAAGAATTAAATACAAAAAAAACCCCCACCACTATCAACAACAAAAAAAACACACAAAAGCAAAACAAAACAAACCTCAAATGATAGAAAATCACATATAGATAAGTCCCATAATTGCTTTCAAATTTTAGATGCTGTTTAATAAATAGCAATTGCTCTATCGAATGTTTGCTTTCTGTCTAACCTACCACTGGGAAATGAGTTTGCATTTTCTCATAATGAAATTATTGTTGAGATTTTAGACAAATATAAATTAACTGGATATTTGCCAGCTAATCTGCTAATGAACTTTTACAGGCTGCTAGAAACACACACTAACGTCAGAAGATCCAATCCTAAAGCATCAGCCAGCATGGAAAAAATAACTCCTCACTTTATGAAACTGAGTGAGAAAAAGGGAAAAAGGAACATATTAAACAGATTAAGTGGGGGAGGGAAGCAAGTTTATGCAATGGATTTTAGAAGGATGTAGCTTTACAGGACACTAATTTAAACATTGGGTATGAGTCTTAAATAACATAGTTTTGCACAACTCCATTTACATTATTTGAGGAGCTGATGCAACAGGGGTGGATTATTTAATTTATCTTTATTTCAATTTATTTTATGTCACTACTACATATTTGTTGTTAAAATTAAAGTTCCTCAAGGTAGCCAAAATTAATGTTTTGTTTAGCAAGAAGCTTTAAAAGTAGGTATCCAAAACTGCAATTTGGGCACATCAATGAAAGTCTATTTAGTCAGAAAGTCAATTGCATTTTGGTGCTGATACTGTACTAGATTCTGGTGACATGTTTAGAGTAGACACCCTATGACTAATAAAGCTTTAATGCAGTCACTGAAAGGAGTTACTGTCACCTAATGGATTACTGAAGATATGAAAGAGCATCAGATTCTACTTACTACGTTCTAGCATGAAATTAGGTAAATTCCCAAGGCATTCTGAAGCAATATGTTCAAGTTGGCTTAATAAGGGTGTTAAAGCATGCCAGTTAACTGGCAGTCTGAAATAGACAGTAGTTGGAGGCATAAGACAGTGTTTATATCTGCAAAGTTAATAACTTTTTAAATGGGACTTCTTGGTATGATGGCTCAAGGTGCTGTAAGGAGGCAAGATGTGGAACATACTGTATTCAAAAGACTGTAAGTCAGTTCTCAGCGCTGCTAGTCAAGGATGGAGACTGCAATAGAGAAGCAATGAATTGCTGAGAGTAACTGAGAAGGGAGACAAGAAGGTGGGCAGCAAACAGTTCAGTGAAAGAAGGATGTGTCAAGTGAATACTGTTGAAGCAACCCGTGGTGAGTTATCTGACCAATCGCCTATCCTTTAAGGCATCACCCCAAAGGCACATGCTGGAAGAGACTGTGTAAAGGGGGTAGGGTACCAAAGAGAAGAATTCATTTAAATAATGATATGGCATACTGCTCGCATAAAACATTGTTCAGAGTAATGTAATGCAGTAAACTTCAGAGCTGAGCACTGTCTCAACATGAAATATTAGCTCATTAGATTACTATTTTACTTGCTCATGCTGCAGCTATGCCACAGTGAATTGACAGGCTTTAAACTTAACATTAGCTGCTCAAGTGTTAACTAAACAAAAAATGGTGAATATTATCATAAGCAACACCACTCGTTGACACCTTTAAATCAACAGTGGAGAAGGTGTCTAACTCTCAGTCAATCACATTAGGCAGTTATGAATAAAAGAGTATTCTACTTTCTGCATAACTTTGCATAATTAATAGTTTTTCATGCAAAATACTGTTTGCCTTAATTGTTGTTTTAACAGCTGTTTTCATTAAATTGTAAAGCTCTTTGTGTCTAATCCTTTGAGCTGCACTATTGATAACAAGAACGCACTGGAGCTAGCTTTAGAGGAAGAGAGTCCCTGCCAAGCTGGAAAGCAGTCATGAAGTTACTTAAGAAATAAGGCCCTACAGAGGGGCTGGTTATGTTGCTAATCCATTAGTCTTTTCAAAAAGGCCTTGCTCTGCACCCTTATGGCTAAATTGACCCAACAACCTATCAATGCCTTTATTTGCTGAGTGGCTGTCCCTGAAAGGTCTCCTTGCTGGTTCCAAGCTGTAATCAAAGCCTCCATCAGTACCAGGGCCCTGATGACACAAATGGCCATACTTTCGATGCGGCTGGCCAGCTTCCAGCCACACCCTTTTGAAGATACAAAGAGGCTGTGTTGTGCTGTGGAATTCATTTTCTTGTTTACTTCCTACAGAAACAAGAGCATAATCAGCACTCAGTGCATCGGATCAGACCGCTGAGTTGTTGACAGAAGCTTGGAGAGGCTTGCCAGCTTTCCACATGAAACACTGGCTTTCTTCTAGTGCACCCCCCACTGTCTGTGGCCCTGCCAATTGTAGCACATCAGAGCGGCCATTGAGATAATGACCATGAAGTCTCATGATACACTTTGATGAAGTGTAACATTTTTTAAAGGATTTTTGTCTGTGCCAAAATGATAGAGACAGCTGACTAAAAATCACCCCATCAAAATCAAGGCTGATGAACAGCAGGCAAAGACATGTGCTTCTACAGAGAAAAGGGAGGAGAATTTACAGCCAATGACTCTCAATGACTATGTGCACTGCAGATTTCCTTTATTTTGCTTTTAAATGATCCTTTGTTTCAAATGAATGTATGTAACTTTGCCAAGAGAGCAATTTCCCCAAATATTTTTTTTTCATTTTGCATCAAAAAATGATTCAGGATTTAGCTTTTATAATGCAAAATAAATACCTTTACTACACAAGATAATCTGATTTCTTAACGTTATTTTTTGCAGCCTTACAGGATAGTTTTTTGGAATAGCTTGAACACCTCCTCAACCATTCTTAAATTATCTAGAGGCAACTGGTTGAATCAACTTAGCTTTTGTTAAAACAATTGGAGATGTGTTTTCTATGCAAGCCACAGGGAAAAGTCAAGACAGTCTCTTAAACTTTTACCCTGCTTGCACCAGGAGTGTAATGTTTTTTCTAACGGGAAATTCATTACTAGCAATGGATTCATTGATACAGACTAGTGCTAAGGAGCCTGGTTTTGGAGGTTAGAGAAAGCCTGCAGAATTTATTGAACTAGCAATTTTCTATGGATCTGGACCACCCCACTGTGCTGATGGAAGTGTGGTTAGGAGATCTTTGAGCTGAATCAATTTGAGTAGGAATTTTCACAGTGTATCACAGTTACATAAACACCTGTGCAAAATGTCCGAGCTGAATCAATGGCTCAGGGGTGCAGGGGTGAAGGAAGGAGAGAAACAGTAAAGGAAAGGGAAAGCTGTTTTCAGTAGCTTTTGACATTTCCTGCTTACATGAAGTTGGTCTGGGGGACTCTATTTTAGACTGTGTTTACTGTAACCAGTACAAGAATTCACATATTTATTTTTTTTGTCTATTCAGTACTATAAGCCTAGAACAATTCTCTTTAAAGTGTCTTTCAAGCTTTTGCTCTATTTGTATGAAAGTATATTTTTGCCAAGCTTGAATTTGCAAAGCATACTGGAGATCCGCAGTGGCAAAGAGGGATGCACACAAAAGCACACATTTCACTGTGAACCCAGGTACACAGCATATTGCAACCAACAGTGTTGTGAGTTTGGAGAATGTAGAGTTTTTCACAAGATATATGTAGAAAAAGTATAGCTTTTAGTTCCAGTTAACACCCCATGTTGGACTTTGAATAAAGAGAAAAACTGGTGGGAGGGAAGGAGGGTGGGAAAGGGAGAACTGATTTGCAGTGGGGATATATAGACGATACACGTCTCAGCAGTCTTGTCTGCTTTCCCAGAAACGTTTTGTTAAAGAGACAGGCGCTACTTCAATGGAAGAGGATACGTCTTCCTATTACAACACAGTCTCTGTAGTAGAATAAAAGACATACTGGTACTTTGTTTTCTCTGGAGAGTGCCTCTTTGCTCTATTGTCTTGAGATAAAATAAGATACTTCAGCTTCATGTATGCAGTTGCTTTTCATATCTGAAAAAGAAAAAAAAAAAAAAAAGAATCAAAATGACCAGATTAAACAGGCAAATCCTCTCATTTTGTTGCTCTCCCTCCCTACTAATACAAAGCAGGTCAGATTTGCTAAACAGTGGCACAGGCTTGGTTGACAGTCTTGGAAGTTTGAGTGGATCTTTCAGTGAGTTCTCTTAAACCAGGCTTTCAAGCCTCTGTCTTGACTTTTTAACAGGGTTTAGATCGTGCCTTGCAAAAGGGATATGCTACACCCTTCCATGAATGTATCAGCAGATACACCCTGGGAAACTGGTGCTTGAAACCCTTGAGTTTCAAGTCATGTTTACTGCTAATTTGGTGAATGTCCTGTACACCTAATGCAGACATCCTAGAACAAACAGCAGTTGTGAAAGAGCCAAGAGTACAAAGGTACATCCACTCTCTTGCCTTCTCAGAGGCAGAAGTCAGGCGCAAGTGTTCACCAGCATGTATACCAAGTACATTGCCATCCGTTAATGGCAACAGGTCTATTGACATTTGTATTGCACTTGAAACACTGTGTCTGTGGAAGTGATGGCCTTATTTTTAATAATGTGGTTTAGTGGTGTTATAGCAGGAGAACTTCCCTATCTCAGAAAAAGCTCGAGGCAAATAACTGAATCCATCATCAGAGAAAATTCTGGCATTGCACTCTGTGTATGTGTATGTGAACGAGATCTATTCATAAGAACTATTCATACGTGTTGAGAGTTTTATTTCCTATTTCCTTCCTTTTTTGGAAAG
>NW_009951800.1:137688-138111 GCF_000747805.2 Chaetura pelagica | reverse complement strand
AATGAGGCTATTCAAGCTGGCCTTATTTTTGCTGTCTGGTAGATGCCAGTGCACATGAAATAGGTAAACTTCCAGCAGCCTTGATGTTAATCAGAAAATTAAAACATTTTAAAATTTTGTACCTTAATGGCAGAGAATGTCATCTTCCCACTTCCACTTTCATTCACATATCACAAAACTGGTAAAGAAAGGGAGGACTGAGTTAGGCAGTTTTGCATCTCTGAATGGGCATCTGTCACTGACAAGCAATTTTGATGGAACTTTGCCGCAGGGAATATTCAACAGTAATGTATTCCTAGCTGTACCAGTGAATTTATTCATTATGGATGCCAGCATGAGAAAACTGAATTAAGTCAAGGGAAATGAAGAAAAGCTTGTGGGGTGAAGATAATGAAAGGAAGAGACAGGGGCGAGTGGGGAAAG